>NC_053026.1:140202347-140502347 GCF_003073215.2 Triticum urartu
TAGCATGAATAATAAACTTTTATCATGATATAAGGAAATAAATAATAACTTTATTACTGCCTCTGGGGCATATTTCCTTCAGTCTCCCACTTGCACTAGAATCAATAATCTAGATTACACAGTAATGATTCTAACACCCATGGAGCCTTGGTGCTGATCATGTTTTGCTCGTGGAAGAGGCTTAGTCAACGGGTCTGCAACATTCAGATCCGTATGTATCTTGCAAATCTCTATGTCTCCCACCTGGACTAGATCCCGGATGGAATTGAAGCGTCTCTTGATGTGCTTGGTTCTCTTGTGAAATCTGGATTCCTTCACCAAGGCAATTGCACCAGTATTGTCACAAAAGATTTTCATTGGACCCGATGCACTAGGTATGACACCTAGATCGGATATGAACTCCTTCATCCAGACTCCTTCATTTGCTGTTTCCGAAGCAGCTATGTATTCCGCTTCACACGTAGATCCCGCCACGACGCTTTGTTTAGAACTGCACCAACTGACAGCTCCACTGTTTAATGTAAACACGTATCCGGTTTGCGATTTAGAATCATGCGAATCAGTGTCGAAGCTTGCATCAACGTAACCGTTTACGATGAGCTCTTTGTGACCTCCATATACGAGAAACATATCCTTAGTCCTTTTCAGGTACTTCAGGATGTTCTTGACCGCTGTCCAGTGATCCACTCCTGGATTACTTTGGTACCTCCCTGCTAGACTTATAGCAAGGAACACATCAGGTCTGGTACACAGCATTGCATACATGATAGAGCCTATGGCTGAAGCATAGGGAACATCTTTCATTTTCTCGCTATCTTCTGCAGTGGTCGGGCATTGAGTCTGACTCAACTTCACACCTTGTAACACAGGCAAGAACCCTTTCTTTGCTTGATCCATTTTGAACTTCTTCAAAATCTTGTCAAGGTATGTGCTTTGTGAAAGTCCAATTAAACGTCTTGATCTATCTCTATAGATCTTTATGCCTAATATGTAAGCAGCTTCACCGAGGTCTTTCATTGAAAAACTCTTATTCAAGTATCCCTTTATGCTATCCAGAAATTCTATATCATTTCCGATCAGTAATATGTCATCCACATATAATATCAGAAATGCTACAGAGCTCCCACTCACTTTCTTGTAAATACAGGCTTCTCCAAAAGTCTGTATAAAACCAAATTCTTTGATCACACTATCAAAGCGTTTATTCCAACTCCGAGAGGCTTGCACCAGTCCATAAATGGATCGCTAGAGCTTGCACACTTTGTTAGCTCCCTTTGGATCGACAAAACCTTCCGGTTGTATCATATACAACTCTTCTTCTAGAAATCCATTCATGAATGCAGTTTTGACATCCATCTTCCAAATTTCATAATCATAAAATGCGGCAATTGCTAACATGATTCGGACAGACTTAAGCATCGCTACGAGTGAGAAGGTCTCATCATAGTCAACCCCTTGAACTTGCCGAAACCCTTTTGCGACAAGTCGAGCTTTGTAGACAGTAATATTACCGTCGGCGTCAGTTTTCTTCTTGAAGATCCATTTATTCTCAATTGCTTGCCGATCATTGGGCAAGTCAACCAAAGTCCACACTTTGTTCTCATACATGGATCCCATCTCAGATTTCATGGCTTCAAGCCATTTTGCGGAATTTGGGCTCACCATCACTTCTTCATAGTTCGTAGGTTCATCATGATCTAGTAGCATGACTTCCAGAACTGGATTACCGTACCACTCTGGCGCGGATCTCACTCAGTATCTTGTTCTGAAGTTTCATGATCATTATCATTAGCTTCCTCACTAATTGGTGTAGGTGTCACAGAAACAGTTTTCTGTGATGCACTACTTTCCAATAAGGGAGCAGGTACAGTTACCTTGTCAAGTTCTACTTTCCTCCCACTCACTTCTTTCGAGAGAAACTCCTTCTCTAGAAAGTTTCCGAACTTAGCAACAAAAGTCTTGCCTTCGGATGTGTGATAGAAGGTGTATCCAATAGTCTCCTTTGGATATCCTATGAAGACACATTTCTCCGATTTGGGTTCGAGCTTATCAGGTTGAAGCTTTTTCACATAAGCATCGCAGCCCCAAACTTTCAGAAACGACAACTTTGGTTTCTTGCCAAACCATAGTTCATAAGGCGTCGTCTCAACGGATTTTGATGGTGCCATATTTAACGTGAATGCGGCCGTCTCCAAAGCATAACCCCAAAACGATAGCGGTAAATCAGTAAGAGACATCATAGATCGCACCATATCTAGTAAAGTATGACTACGACGTTCGGACACACCATTACGCTGTGGTGTTCCGGGCGGCGTGAGTTGCGAAACTATTCCGCCTTGTTTCAAATGTACACCAAACTCGTAACTCAAATATTCTCCTCCACGATCAGATCGTAGAAACTTTATTTTCTTGTTACGATGATTTTCAACTGCACTCTGAAATTCTTTGAACTTTTCAAACGTTTCAGACTTATGTTTCATTAAGTAGATATACCCATATCTTCTTAAGTCATCTGTGAAGGTGAGAAAATAACGATATCTGCCACGAGCCTCAATATTCATCGGACCACATACATCTGTATGTATGATTTCCAACAAATATATTGCTCTCTCCATAGTACCGGAGAACGGCGTTTTAGTCATCTTGCCCATGAGGCACGGTTCGCAAGTACCAAGTGATTCATAATCAAGTGGTTCCAAAAGTCCATCAGTATGGAGTTTCTTCATGCGCTTTACACCGATATGACCTAAACGGCAGTGCCACAAATAAGTTGCACTATCATTATCAACTCTGCATCTTTTGGCTTCAACATTATGAATATGTGTGTTACTACTATCGAGATTCAATAAGAATAGACCACTCTTCAAGGGTGCATGACCATAAAAGATATTACTCATATAAATAGAACAACCATTATTCTCTGATTTAAATGAATAACTGTCTTGCATCAAATAAGATCCAGATATAATGTTCATGCTTAACGTTGGCACCAAATAACAATTATTTAGGTCTAATATTAATCCCGAAGGTAGATGTAGAGGTAGCGTGCTGACCGCGATCACATCGACTTTGGAACCGTTTCCCACGCGCATCGTCACCTCGTCCTTAGCCAATCTTCGCTTAATTCGTAGTCCCTGTTTCGAGTTGCAAATATTAGCAACAGAACCAATATCAAATACCCAGGTGCTACTGCGAGCATTAGTAAGGTACACATCAATGACATGTATATCACATATACCTTTGTTCACCTTGCCATCCTTCTTATCCGCCAAATACTTGGGGCAGTTCCGCTTCCAGTGACCAGTCTGCTTGCAGTAGAAGCACTCAGTTTCAGGCTTAGGTCCAGACTTGGGTTTCTTCGCTTGAGCAGCAACTTGCTTGCTGTTCTTCTTGAAGTTCCCCTTCTTCTTCCCTTTGCCCTTTTTCTTGAAACTAGTGGTCTTGTCGACCATCAACACTTGATGCTCCTTTTTGATTTCTACCTCCGCATCTTTCAGCATTGCGAAGAGCTCGGGAATAGTCTTATTCATCCCTTACATATTATAGTTCATCACGAAGCTCTTGTAGCTTGGTGGCAGTGATTGGAGAATTCTGTCAATGACACAATCATCTGGAAGATTAACTCCCATTTGAATCAAGTGATTATTATACCCAGACATTTTGAGTATATGCTCACTCACAGAACTGTTCTCCTCTATCTTGCAGCTATAGAACTTATTGGAGACTTCATATCTCTCAATCCGGGCATTTGCTTGAAATATTAACTTCAACTCATAGAACATCTCATATGCTCCATGACGTTCAAAACGTCGTTGAAGTCCCGGTTCTAAGCCATAAAGCATGGCACACTGAACTATCGAGTAGTCATCAGCTTTGCTCTGCCAAACGTTCACAACATCTGGTGTTGCTCCAGCAGCAGGCCTGGCACCCAGCGGTGCTTCCGGGACGTAATTCTTCTGTGCAGCAATGAGGATAATCCTCAAGTTACGGACCCAGTCCGTGTAATTGCTACCATCATCTTTCAACTTTGCTTTCTCAAGGAACGCATTAAAATTCAACGGAACAACAGCACGGGCCATTTATCTACAATCATACATAAACAAGCAAGATACTATCAGGTACTAAGTTCATGATAAATTTAGGTTCAATTAATCATATTACTTAAAGAACTCCCATTTAGATAGATATCCCTCTAATCCTCTAAGTGATTACGTGATCCAAATCAACTAAACCATGTCCGATCATCATGTGAGATGGAGTAGTTTCATTGGTGAACATCACTATGTTGATCATATCTACTATATGATTCACGCTTGACCTTTCGGTCTCCGTGTTCCGAGGCCATATCTGTATATGCTTGGCTCGTCAAGTATAACCTGAGTATTCCGCGTGTGCAACTGTTTTGCACCCGTTGTATTTGAATGTAGAGCCTATCACACCCGATCATCACGTGGTGTCTCAGCACGAAGAACTTTCGCAACGGTGCATACTCAGGGAGAACACTTCTTGATAATTTAGTGAGAGATCATCTTATAATGCTACCGTCAATCAAAGCAAGATAAGATGCATAAAAGATAAACATCACATGCAATCAATATAAGTGATATGATATGGCCATCATCATCTTGTGCTTGTGATCTCCATCTCCGAAGCACCGTTGTGATCATCATCGTCACCGGCGCGACACCTTGATCTCCATCGTAGCATCGTTGTCGTCTCGCCAATCTTACGCTTCCACGACTATCGCTACCGCTTAGTGATAAAGTAAAGCATTACAACGCGATTGCATTGCATACAATAAAGCGACAACCATATGGCTCCTGCCAGTTGCCGATAACTTGGTTACAAAACATGATCATCTCATACAATAAAATTTAGCATCATGTCTTGACCATATCATATCACAACATGCCCTGCAAAAACAAGTTAGACGTCCTCTACTTTGTTCTTGCAAGTTTTATGTGGCTGCTACGGGCTTAAGAAAGAACCAATCTTACCTACGCATCAAAACCACAATGATAGTTTGTCAAGTTGGTGCTGTTTTAACCTTTGCAAGGACCGGGCATAGCCACACTCGGTTCAACTAAAGTTGGAGAAACTGTCACCCGCAAACCACCTATGTGCAAAGCACGTCGGGAGAACCGGTCTCGCGTAAGCGTACGCGTAATGTCGGTCCGGGCCGCTTCATCCAACAATACTGCCGAACCAAAGTATGACATGCTGGTAAGCAGTATGACTTATATCGCCCACAACTCGCTTGTGTTCTACTCGTGCATATAACATCAACATATAAAACCTAGCCTCGGATGCCACTGTTGGGAACCGTAGTAATTTCAAAAAAATTCCTACGCACACGCAAGATCATGGTGATGCATAGCAATGAGAGGGGGAGAGTGTGATCTACGTACCCTTGTAGATCGACACCGGAAGCGTTAACATTGTTGATGTAGCCGTACGTCTCCACGGCCCGACCAATCAAGCACCGAAACTACGGCACCTCCTAGTTCTAGCACACGTTCAGCTTGATGACGATCCCCGGACTCCGATCCAGCAAAGTGTCGGGGAAGAGTTCCGTCAGCACGACGGCGTGGTAACGATCTTGATGTACTACCGTCGCAGGGCTTCGTCTAAGCACCGCTACAATATTAACGAGGACTATGGTGGAAGGCGGCACCGCACACGGCTAAGAATATGATCACGTGGATCAACTTGTGTGTCTAGGGGTGCCCCTTGCCTCCGTATATAAAGGATCCAAAGGGGGGTGCGGCCGGCCCTAGTAGGAGGCGCGCAGGAGGAGTCCTACTCCTACCGGGAGTAGGACTCCCCTCCCTTTCCTTGTCCAAGTAGGAGAGGGGGGAGGAGAGAAGGAAAAGGGGGGGCGCCGCCCCTCCCTCCTTGTCCAATTCGGACTAGGGGGAGAGGGGGCGCGCGGCCTGCCCTGGCAGCCCCTCCTCTTCTCCACTTTAGGCCCATGAGGCCCATTAACCCCCCGGGGGGTTCCGGTAACCCCCCGGTGCTCCGGTTTTATCCGAAACTTCCTCGGAACACTTCCGGTGTCCGAATATAGCCGTCCAATATATCAATCTTTATGTCTCGACCATTTCGAGACTCCTCGTCATGTCCGTGATCACATCCGGGACTCTGAACTAACTTCGGTACATCAAAACTCATAAACTCATAATATAACTGTCATCGAAACCTTAAGCGTGCGGACCCTACGGGTTCGAGAACAATGTAGACATGACTGAGACACGTCTCCGGTCAATAACCAATAGCGGAACCTGGATGCTCATATTGGCTCCTACATATTCTACGAAGATCTTTATCGGTCAGACCGCATAACAACATACGTTGTTCCCTTTGTCATCGGTATGTTACTTACCCGAGATTCGATCGTCGGTATCCCATACCTAGTTCAATCCGTTACCGGCAAGACTCTTTACTCTTTGCGTAATACATCATCCCGCAACTAACTCATTAGTTGCAATGCTTGCAAGGCTTAAGTGAGGTGCATTACCGAGAGGGCCCAGAGATACCTCTCCGACAATCGGAGTGACAAATCCTAATCTCGAAATACGCCAACCCAACATGTACCTTTGGAGACACCTGTAGAGCTCCTTTATAATCACCCAGTTACGTTGTGACGTTTGGTAGCACACAAAGTGTTCCTTTGGAAAACGGGAGTTGCATAATCTCATAGTCATAGGAACATGTATAAGTCATGAAGAAAGCAATAGCAACATACTAAACGATCGGGTGCTAAGCTAATGGAATGGGTCATGTCAATTAGATCATTCAACTAATGATGTGATCCCGTTAATCAAATAACAACTATTTGTCCATGGTTAGGAAACATAACCATCTTTGATTAACGAGCTAGTCAAGTAGAGGCATACTAGTGACACTCTGTTTGTCTATGTATTCACACATGTATTATGTTTCCGGTTAATACAATTCTAGCATGAATAATAAACTTTTGTCATGATATAAGGAAATAAATAATAACTTTATTATTGCCTCTAGGG
Source organism: Triticum urartu (assembly GCF_003073215.2). Lineage (NCBI taxonomy): Eukaryota > Viridiplantae > Streptophyta > Magnoliopsida > Poales > Poaceae > Triticum > Triticum urartu. Next base: position 140,209,373 of record NC_053026.1, read on the forward strand.
CATATTTCCTTCACGAGATTCTTTTGAGTGGGGGTGAGTTGTCACATCCCTGCTTTTAGTCCTGCATTAGGATTGGATGAACATGTGCATCATGTTTAAATTTGTTTTAAACTTGAAATGGGGCTGAGGGAGTCCTGGATTAGGGGGTGTTCGGGTAGTCGGACTATACCTTCAGCCGGACTCCAGGACTATGAAGATACAAGATTGAAGACTTCGTCCCGTGTCCGGATGGGACTTTCCTCGCGTGGAAGGCAATCTTGGCGATGCGGATATTCAAGATCTCCTGCAATTGTAACCGACTCTGTGTAACCCTAACTCTATCTGGTGTCTATATAAACCGGAGGGTTGTAGTCCATAGGACATCAACTCCATATACAACAATCATACCATAGGCTAGCTTCTAGGGTTTAGCCTCCTTGATCTCGTGGTAGATCTACTCTTGTACTACCCATATCATCAATATTAATCAAGCAGGAGTAGGGTATTACCTCCATCCAGAGGGCCCGAACCTGGGTAAAAACATCGTGTCCCTTGTCTCCTATTACCATCCGGCCTTGACGCATAGTTCGGCACCCCCTACCCGAGATCCGCCGGTTTTGACACCGACATTGGTGCTTTCATTGAGAGTTCCTCTGTGCCGTCGCATTCAGGAAGGATGCCTCCTCCCGTCTTTAAAGACGGCGTCGTTGCTAAGGGAGCCTTGGCTGTCGGCCAAACTCTCCGGCTAGGTGGTTTCCTCATGACCGCATGTTCGGCTGTTGCACCGACGGTGACCTCTCGGGTCATCAAAAGCAACCTACACGTCAGCTCGGAGCTCATCGAGCAGCTAGATCCAATGGAGCTCTCTTCCGTAAACAAGCTCTTGGATCGCATCATCGCCCTGGGGGTCGCTACGGATTATGACCAGGTTGGGCTTAAACCCGATCTAAGAGAAATTAACTCTCCCCAAGCCACCCACCATGTTGTCATGGTAGAGGCGCAGTACGGCGACCCTTCATCTATTTTAAGGACTAGCTACGTCCGAATCCCCGACCCCTCCAAGCCGGATACCCGCGGAGGGGAGGATGTAACTCAAGACCTGAGCTTAGGATCAGGCAACGGGCTAGATTCATTGGACAACATCCAAGAATCCGAACTTCAGAGTTCGGAAACTCTTCGGCCTCCGAATCTTGGATTGGGTGAGGTTTCAGATTCAACGACACCCGCCCACCAGAACATAAGCGATCTCTCCCAAATCAGGAAGAGGCCCGAGGAAACAGTACATCATTACTGGGCCAGATTCCTCCTGGTTATGAACAGGATAAAGGATTGCCGCGAGGGAGACGCAATCTCAATTTTCTGCAGTAATTGCACGGACGAGGGAATCCTTAACGCCGTAAATCGTCGTGATATTACACGCTTCGCTGAATTGGCGTCCATAGTACAAAAATACTGTGCGATGGAAAGTGCCTAGAAAACCGAAATAAAATTTTGGGATAATCCGGCCTTGAATAGTAATCCCGTCCGAACTAAGAGGGTGCATCATCATAGGACACCCGGGATAAACACCAAAAAGCCAAAACCCTCTACAGGGCATGGGACCGTACTGGAAAGGTGGCTTGATGGACCCTGTAGAATTCACAGTACAGAGGACGCCCCACCAACTCACAGCCTTAGAGCATGTTGGATACTCCAGCAGGTGGCCAAAATTGGCGAGGACCTCTTAATTCTGGAGGCCGCAGAAAGCCAGCCCGAGGACACTAGTACCGTTCTCACAGTCTTCGAGACTTTTGCATCAAACAATATGGGAAAAAGAACACTCCGCAGCCTCGCCGAAGTCTATCAAGTTGCAACAATAAATCCATGGAGCGACACTACTATTACCTTCAACGCAAGTGATGAACCTAGATTCCGAACAGCCCGAGCACCAGCCGCATTGGTCCTCAGTCCCATAGTGGATGGCTTTCGCCTCACCAAGGTGCTCATGGATGGAGGCAGCGGACTGAACCTCATTTATGAGGAAACCCTTCAAAAAAATGGAAATAGACTGGAACCGCGTCGAGCGAAGCAGCACAACCTTTAGAGGAATAATCCCCAGTCGGGAAGCGCGCTGCACAGGAAAAATCACACTAGATGTGGTGTTCGGCATGCCAGATAATTACAGGTCCGAAGAAGTCACGTTTCAGGTGGCCCCATTCAAAAGCGGATATCACGCTTTACTAGGGCAGGAAGCATTCACAATCTTCCAAGCAATACCCCATTACGGGTACATGAAGCTTAAGATGCCCGGGCCGAACGGAATTATCACTCTAGCTAGTGATCCGGACATAGCACTCCGTGCCGAAAACAAGACGGACGCATTAGCCCTTGAGGCACTATCCCAAGCCTTAGCGGCCGAGGAACTGACTGCGCTGCGCTCCACGGTTAACAGGGATGATGTGATACTCGACAAGAGATCCAAATCCACATCCTTCAAGCTAGCTGACGAAATAGTCAAATTCCAGGTCCATCCAACGGACCCCAATAAAACAGCTTCCATCGGGGCACGACTGAACCCTGATATAGACGCCGCACTGCGAGAGTTCCTACGAGAGAACTGGGACATTTTCGCCTGGCACCCTTCAGACATGCCAGGGATCCCACGCAGGCTGGCCGAACAAAGCTTAAATATCCTAAAAGGATTCAAACCTGTCAAACAAGCCCTTCGGCATTTTTCCGAACCCAAGAGACAGGCTATGGGAGAGGAGCTAGCCAAGCTATTGGAGGCCGGATTCATTAGAGACATAAAACATCCGGACTGGCTAGCAAACCTGGTGATGGTACCAAAGAAGGACAAATCCTGGCGCCTGTGTGTCGATTTTAAAGACCTTAACAAGGCTTGCCCAAAGGATCCCTTCCCCCTCCCCCGTATCGATCAAATTATCGATGCCACCGCAGGACACGATTCGTTGTGTTTCCTCAACGCATACTCCGGTTACCATCAAATCAAGATGGCAGAATCAGACCAAGCCGCAACGGCATTCATCACACCATACGGCCCATTCTGCTTCAACACAATGCCCTTCGGGCTGAAAAACGCCGGCGCAACATATCAGCGCATGATCCAGACATGTCTAGCAAACCAGATCGGCAAAACAGTGGAGGCGTATGTGGATGATGTGGTCGACAAATCAAGACATGTCGAATCTCTAGTAGACGACTTGAGGCTTACATTCGATAACCTCCAAAAATATGACGTCAAGCTCAACCCGGAAAAATGCGTCTTCGGCGTCCCAGCCGGAAAGCTCTTGGGCTTCATTGTATCCGGTAGAGGAACTGAAGCAAATCCAGCCAAGATCCGAGCTTTGTCACAATTGGATATCCCAAAGGACCTCAAAAAAATACAAAAATTAACTGGATGCGTGGTGGCTTTAAGCCGCTTCATCTCCCGCTTGGGAGAAAAGGCACTACCCCTCTATCGCCTCCTTCAGCGCACCGAACACTTCGAGTGGACGGCTGCCGCCACGGCCGGACTTAATGGAATAAAAGCCATATTGGCAACAAACCCAGTCCTGGCCGCGCCGAACACCGGCGAACCAATGTTATTGTACATTGCAGCAACACATCAAGTTGTCAGCGCAGTGCTCGTTGTCGAGCGGGAAACGGATGGACACAAATTCCCCCTTCAAAGGCCGGTCTACTACGTGTCCACTGTCCTCATTCCATGCAAATCATGGTACCCGCATTACCAAAAGATTGCATACGCGGTATTCATGGCATCCCGGAAGCTACGACACTACTTTCAAGAGTGTTCCATAATAGTAGCCTCGGAAGTACCACTCAACGATATTATCAACAACCACGATGCAACGGGCCGGATTGCAAAATGGGCCATCGAGCTTCTCCCGTTCGATATAACCTATAAGCCACGGCGAGCTATTAAATCGCAAGTTTTGGCCGACTTCGTCGCAGAATGGACGGAGGCCAAGCTCCCTAAAGAGTACGGCACATATTCAAACTGGATTATGCATTTCGACAGCTCCAAAATGTTGGCCGGACTGGGGGCTGGCGTCATCCTGACGTCCCCATAGGAGACACAGTCCAATATGTGCTCCAGATCATGTACACGGATTCCAACAATGCAGCCGAATATGAGGCCCTCCTACATGGTCTCCGGATAGCAGTATCCATGGGTATCCAGCGCCTAGAGGTACGCGGGGATTCAAACCTCGCGATATCCCAAATAAATGGAGACTTCGACACCAAGGACCCAAAAATGGCAGCTTACCGCAACGTCGTCCTAAAAATGTCAGGTCGGTTCGAAGGGCTGGAGTTTCACCATATAGCCCGAGAAAACAATCAAGCAGCGGACGTCCTGGCACGCATCGGAGCAAAACGCGATGCAGTCCCCCCCAACATCTTTTTGGAAAGATTGTTCAAGCCATCCGTAGCATGGGAGGGGGAACCCGCAAATAACAACCCGGACCCAGCCGCACCACTCGACGCCGAACAATCTGACATAATTGGAGGCTCTGCCAATGAAATTACACCTTCAGCCCATGTAATAATGGCGGTTATCGCCCCGTGGACAGAACCATTCCAAGCCTACCTTACTAGGCAGGAACTCCCGGAGGACCAAAACGAGGCCCGCTGCATAGTGCGGCGATCTAAAGCCTATAGAGTCCATGAGGGAGAGCTTTATAAGAAAAGCACTACCGGAGTCCTTCAAAGGTGCATCTCCGAAGTGGAAGGGCGGAACCTTCTGGCTAAAATTCATGCTCGACTCGGTGGTCACCACGCCGCTGGTCGGTCCCTTGTTAGCAAGGCTTTCTGTACAGGCTTTTATTGGCCGACGGCTCGGGCAGACGCTCAGGACCTAGTCCAACGATGCGTTGGTTGCCAACTTTATGCGCCCCCAGATGCTTTTTTCTACGTCTTTTCACGCAGTCCAGACATGCACTTTAGGGCATGCCTCCCAGCGAAAGGAACCCCTAACGGAACTATTCTCTCTGGAAGATGTTTCTTACTAACCATGTAATATAACATAACTAGTTGGGCACTTGTCTGATAAAGCACTAATGACCCCTACGCCTGGTCTCCACGCATACCCCGGTTCTTATATAACCGCTATGGTATTCGGACACACTCCGGACCGTCAGGTCCCGAGGTTGAAGCGAAAAGGTCGGCAATGACAAACGATCTACAATCCGGCTAGAAGGCATTACACATGTCAATTCAAAATTATATAGTCATTCTGACTGATTGTATTCCTCTTCTATACCATCTAACAGGCTGTCTAATTTATAGTCCTGCTGGGAGTACTTCGCGGCCAACTCTACTTGGCCGTATACTAAGCTTACAGGGATCTCCTTCCCGTCAGGCCCCACTGGTCCGACCTCGGCCATGTGGTTCGGGTCAGACTTTGTAAAACATGTCTTCACCATGGCCCAGGCCTCCCAGCGCCTTGTCAGCAGGCCGATATCTTCCACAAGCGGAAGTGCCGCCGAGCTCCCTTCAGCTTCTCCGCAAGCTCTCCAAGGCCCTCGGGCATGGAGTGGGCAGGCCATAAGGCTTGGGCAACGCCTCGCATCGCCTGCCAAATTCGCTCGTGCAGTTGCAAGAGTTCGGGAAGAAGGTCACCCGTAGAACCGGGCATCTCCTCTGCAGGACGACCTGTGAGCATACCTACAGACGGTACTCTGTTAGTCGACTTCCTCGCCGAACTCTTTTTTCAAAGTTCGTTCAAGCACTTACTAAATATGTCGCATCGAAGCCGTTGATTCTCCTTCGTGGAGTCCGACAGCTAGCCACGAACATCTTTAAGTTCGACGTCCACCTTGGTGTTGGCATCCTGAAGATCATTCTTCTCTCGCCTCACCTTTGTCAACGTACTCTCACCGGCCTTTAGCCTGCGTAAGAGTTGTTGCTTTTCCGGATCAAGTCCGGCGCCATCTGCAATATGATTTGTCATATTTGCACCCACACCGCACAATACTAATCTTTCGAAGTGTATCTTACCTAAGGGGGTCTCTTTGGGCTCCCCTGCTGCGGCTAGTGTGGCCTCTAGTTGGGCCTTGCACTTTTCCAGCTCCTGGGACAGTACGGTATTCTTCTCTGTAAGAACATGCATATTAAATGATCCTTAAATCAGTTGCTCTACTGTTTCAAGTCTCGGGGGCTACTGGTATATATATATTTGACCAAAATTTTCTTACCCGTATGTCTTTTACATACTGCTCCGTGGCTCTGGCTAAACCATTTTGAGCGGCACAGAGGTACGCATCTCCCGAGTTAAAGGCATCTAAAGCCTCTTGGGAGAAACAAGCGTCGCGTATAACTGTCCGGCGACGCCTGTGGTTCATGGCACTCTCCACTTCAGAATTTGTGGCAGACAGCCTATCCGCATCCTCTGTCGGAGGAGGGTCCGGTGCACGCCTTGTGCTCGCCTCCACTTCCTGGCCAGACGTTGGAGCCTGGCTGGTGGAGGCGCGATTGGAAACCTCTCCGGATGTAGTCCGGCGAGGTCTCTTCGTTCTATGGTCCGGTAGCGGGACCGGATAGGGTCCGGTAGCGGGACGTCATCTATGTAAAACCATTCCGAAGGCCAGTCCTCGGACGCCTTCTTTGGGGTTCCGGATAGGTATCCGGTCCCGGCGATGCACCATACTTCGGCTCCGCCCACTTGGTATATAGACCCCTCTTGAGAACGGGGCACCAGGCAGAATAACCTCTTCCACAGCGCGAAATGAGCCTCAACGCCTAAAAATAGCTCGCAAAGGGCGGCGAAACCCGCAATATGTAATACGGAGGCGGGCGTGAGATTGTGCAGCTGGAGGCCGTAGAACTCCATAATCCTGCGGAGAAATGGATGAATTGGAAATCCCAGTCCCCTTATTAGATAGGGGACGAGGCACACCCGCTCTCCTTTAGAAGGGTTGGGGTGCTCTCCGCTTGTTTTCCGCCATTGTAGGTGGCGAGACCGGCTCGGACCGGGACCATGTATGCCTGAGGGAGAAATCCCTTGGCCTGAAGCGACACTAACTCGCTATGCGGGATGGTGCAACTCTCCCAGTCCCTGGGTTTGGGACCGGAGGGGCGAGGGGAGGAGCTGCGGCGGCTGGTCATGTTGGAATGGACCTTTGCTGGAAGCGCTCTGATGATAACTCGCGGAGAGGAGAAGATGTGGTTTGGACCTAAATCCCCATCCAGTTAAATAGGCGGTTCGTTTATACGGCTAGGGGTGTGGATGTAAAAACGCCCCGTCTTTTCGCATTCGTTTGACACGTGGAAGACGGCCATTATTGGGCATGGAAGCCCAGGAGCACTACATTACAAAAATCGGACATTATTCCTACAGGTACACAGGATTTGGAGGAGAATCCACCTTGCAATGCCGAACAATCTGCGCGCCGGACTCGTCGTCATTGAAGCCTGGTTCGGGGGCTACTGAGGGAGTCCTGGATTAGGGGGTGTTCGGGTAGCCGGACTATACCTTCAGCCGGACTCCAGGACTACGAAGATACAAGATTGAAGACTTCATCCCGTGTCCGGATGGGACTTTCCTTGGCCTGGAAGGCAAGCTTGGCGATGCGGATATTCAAGATCTCCTACCATTGTAACCGACTCTGTGTAACCCTAACCCTATCCGGTGTCTATATAAACCGGAGGGTTGTAGTCCATAGGACATCAACTCCATATACAACAATCGTACCATAGGCTAGTTTCTAGGGTTTAGCCTCCTTGAGCTCGTGGTAGATCTACTCTTGTACTACCCATATCATCAATATTAATCAAGCAGGAGTAGGGTATTACCTCCATCGAGAGGGCCCGAACCTAGGTAAAAACATCGTGTCCCTTGTCTCCTGTTACCATCCGTCCTTGACGCACAGTTCGGGACCCCTAGCCGAGATCCGCCGGTTTTGACATCGACAGGGGCCTAATCAACCCCAACCCCCCCCCCCCCCTGAAAATGCTATTTCCAACAATTGGAATTTCAATGAACCCAAAATGCCCTTCATAAAATCCCACCATTTTTGGTCTTGACTAAAACCTCTGCCAAAAATGGTCTTGCAAATTATGGAGCCATTCTGGATTTTTGAACAAGCCATAAGTATTTGAATTTGGGCATTTTAAATGCTATAAATATTTTAAAGTGCTCAAATAATCTTGGAAGCATTTTTAGGCAGTTGAGAATATTCCCAAATGTGCCTCTGAATATTTCCAGAGTTTTTGGAAATGAAATAGTATTTATTCTATTTCAATACACAGAGCAGGAAATAAATAAAAGCAAAAACAAAAAAAGGACCAGAGACTTACCTGGAAGCCCACCAGACGGCCCACCTAGCTGGCCCGGCCCAGCAGCCGCTCCACGCAGCTGCTTCGCCTAGCCAGCGAGGCGAGCAGGTGCTCGACGGCGAGCACAAGAGCTCGCCACGCCACCTCTCTGCCTGCCTGCCGGCGCCCGCGCCAGTGCGATGCCTCGAAACGCCTCCGCGGCGCCACCCCGACCCCCTGGACACCTCATTCCTCCCCCCTGCCCTCTCCCTCGCTCCCCGAAGCCATGGCCGACGCTGCCGCAGCCACGCCACCGTAGTTCTCACGTCCACCGTCGTCCTCGCACCGCCCCGCCGTGTCCACGAGCTCCGCCACCGTCCTCTCCGTTGAGCAGCCTGAGCCCTGAGCGCTCGCGCACCCTGCTTCGTCTTCTTCGAGCTCGACTTCACCGAGCACCGCCGCAGATCCCCATCGTCGTCGCCGCCCGCATCAGCTCGTCCCCGACCACGTCGTCTGCTCCTACGTCACCGCCGTGAGCTGCTGCACCTCCCCATCCTCCCCGCTTGCCTTCTTGTGCACCACAGCGACCACACTGAGCTCGCCCGCACGCGCCGCTGCCTCTGCATGTCGCCGTCGTGGCCACAGCCACGCTGGCTCGATTCCGAGCGCGCCATCGCATTCGTCGCAGCCCAAGCAGCCCGTAGCTCCTTTCCACGCGTCTCGCCATGCCCCGCAGCCTCGGTTTCGACCTCGCCCGAACTCCGGCGGCCGCCAAGGTCGTCGTCGGCGACGTTTCCGGCCACCCTAGCTGCACCCACTGCCACCACTCGATGCGGCTCTCTCCCCGCGTCACGTAGCTGCTCTCCGCCGTTGATTTGGTCGCCGGAGACGCAAACCCGAGCCCCTCCGCCACGTCTGGCCTCGCCGGCGGCTAAACGCCGGCGGGTTTGACCCGTGGACATGACGTGTGGGCCCAAGTTGACTTCCCCCCTAAGCCTATGACAGGTGGGGCCGACCTGCTAATTAGTTTAGGATTAGCGCTAACTAATTTTAGTTAGTTTAGGTCAGTGACATGTGGGACCAGGTCACTGATTATGTTCTGTGTGTCCTTCGTGGTAGGTCCTGCCTCCGGGGATATCTCCGAGTATCCAACTGAACGGCAGAACCCTACTACCACTCCATCAGGCAAGCAGCCCCATTGATCATATCAATACAATCCCATGTTCTCGCCTCTGCTCTCAGTTACTGCATTAAGACAACAATGTTTCAAACTGCTGTGTGCTGCGATAGTTGAACCCTTATCCTCTGCATGACCTGTCATTGCCACAGTAACTAGATGAAACCCACTAGCATGTGTAGAAGTTGATTGAGCCATGTTTGTGTTTCCTACCTTGCTATGCCTGTTATGCTTAGAGTTCTGTCAGGTCTGGTTCATCTGGGTGATGGGCTAGAGTGAAATGATTCTGACAGTAATGTGAGTGGTGCGTTGAACATGATTTGGTAAAGGTATCGATGAGAGGCCATGTACGAGTACATGGTGGGTTGTTTCATTGAGGCCGTCCATAAGAACTGAGATCTGTATGCGTGATTTAAGATTCAGCTACTACCACACATTGGGCCCTGAAATATGACCCCGCTCGACTTACTGACCCCTCTCATCCTCTATCCAGGAGTTGCAACTAGTTTCTGGTGTTTGTAGGTTATGTGTTGGCGGCCGTGCGTAGCGCTGACCCTAGGGGTGGGCTATGATGCAGTAGATACACCATGGCACGGTGTACCAAGTCGCCCGTTTGGTGTCTCGGGAACCCTGCACACATCGTTTGGGGCCGTTGAGGACACCCCGACTGGATCTCCTTGGGGATGGAACCTGAATAGGCGATAAACCTGGACTAGAGACTTGTGCGGTTTGTCAGGTCATGGTCTACACCCACGTCGGCTTTCGCTTGAAGTCTGCCGAGCACATGTCGTGTGTAGACGCTAAGTGGTGGAAACATGTGTGACGAAGTACACCCCTGCAGGGTATAAAACTATTCGAATAGTCGCGTCCGCGGTAAAGGACTACTTGGTTGCCTATACAGTTCATAGACAAGTTAATGGTTACTACTAAAAGACTCAAGATAAGTGTGAGTACCAAGGATGGCCCTCTCGTAGGATGACGAGGGAGGATCCCCGGTGGAGTATTGTGTTGGTGATTAGTGGACTCGTGTGCGAAAACTATTTTACTAGTGGTGTCCCGTAGGATAGCTTAGCCAAGAGTCAAAGCTGGCTTGCTGCAATAACTCCACCACCTTCTTGAGAATGAGCATGTATAGTAGGTTCTGATGTAAGACTTGCTGAGTACCTTTGTACTCATGTTTGCTTAATTACTGTTTTCAGAGGACAACACCGCCCCCTCCGATGGGTTTTATGTAGATCTCGACGTCGATGAGTGACTTGCCACCCAGGTGGTGATCCTGGCCATGGAGGGCCCTATGTAGATAGAAAGGCTTCGAGAAGCCTTCTTTCTTTCTAGTGTCTGTACTCAGACTATTTGCTTCCGCATGTGCTTGTATGCTTGTATGACTTGAGTGTCGGGTCATGTGACCCCTACCTGTATGAACATGTTATGTATGGCTCTTTGGAGCCTTTAAATAAAGGAGTTGTAGAGTTTTGTTGTGATGCCATGTTGTATTTGCACATATCGAGCATATTTTGTGTATGATTGAAATGCTTGGTATGTGTGGGATCCGACAATCTAGTTGTTTATCCTTGGCAGCCTCTCTTATGGGGAAATGTAGTCTAGTGCTCCTTGAGCCATAGTAGTCCGCTACAGCCCGGTTCACCGGAGTCCTGCTAGCCCAGCACTACTGCTCAGGACACTTGACTGGCCGGCATGGGTTTCACTTCGTACCTATGTTTGTCCCTTCGGGGAAATGGCATGCGGTGACTTCCGGAGTCCTGCCTAGCCTGCTACAGCCCGGGTTCCCCGGAGTCCTGTTAGCCCAGTGCTACAGCCCGGATTCACTCGCTAATGACCGACATGCTCGATGTGATTCATGTATGCCTGTCTCCGTAGGTCTGTGCCGCTTTGGGTTCACGACTAGCCATGTCGGACCAGGTTCTCTGTCATATGGATGCTAGCGACACTATCATATATGTGAGCCAAAAGGGGCAAATGGTCCCGGGCCATGGTAAGGCGACACCCGTGGGGATACCATGCGTGAGCCCGCAATGTGATATGAGGTGTTACCGGCTAGATCTATGTGACTTGGAATCGGGGTCCTGACAAAAATCCTACGATCATGCAAGATCTATCTAGGAGAAGCATAGCAACGAGCGGGAGGAGTGTGTCCACGTACCCTCGTAGACCGAAAGCGGAAGCGTTTAGCAACGTGGTTGATATAGTCGAATGTCTTCGCGATCCAACCGATGAAGTACCAAACGCACGGCACCTCCACGATCTGCACACGTTCAGCTCGATGACGTCCCTTGAACTCTAGATCCAGCTGAGTCCGAGGGAGAGTTCCGTCAGCACGACGGCGTGGTGACGGTGATGATGAAGTTACCGACGCAGGGCTTCGCCTAAGCACTACGACAATATAACCGATGTGAAAATCTGTGGAGGGGGGCCTCGCACACGGCTAAGAAATCAACTTGTGTGTCTATGGGGTGCCCCCCTCCCCCGTATATAAAGGAGGGGAGGAGGGGGTTGAACGGTCTCAAGGGGCGCGCCCAAGGGGGGAATCCTACTCCTACTAGGAGTAGGTTCCCCCCTTTCCTAGTCCAACAAGGAGGGGAAGGAAGGAGGAAGGGGAGAGAAGGAAGGAGGGGGGCGCCGCCCCCACCCCTTGTCCAATTCGGACTAGGGGGCGCGCGCCACCTCCTAGTCGGCCCTCTCTCTTCTAAGGCCCATGGTGGCCCATTAACTTCCCGGGGGGTTCCAGTAACCCTCCGGCACTCCGGTTTTATCTGAAACTCTCCGGAACACTTCTGGTGTCCGAACAACATGGTCCAATATATCAATATTTATGTCTCGACCATTTTGAGACTCCTCGTCATATCCGTGATCTCATCCGGGACTCCGAACAACCTTCTGTACATCAAATCACATGAACTCATAATACCAATCGTCATCGAACATTAAGCGTGCGGACCCTACGGGTTCGAGAACTATGTAGACATGACCGAGACACTTCTCCAGTCAATAACCAACAGCGGTACCTGGATGCTCATATTGGTTCCTACATATTCTACGAAGATCTTTATCGGTCAAACCGCACAAAAACATACGTTGTTCCCTTTGTCATCGGTATCTTACTTGCCCGAGATTCGATCGTCGGTATCATCATACCTAATTCAATCTCGTTACCGGCAAGTGTCTTTACTCGTTCCGTAGTGCATCATCCTGCAAATAACTCATTAGTCACATTGCTTGCAAGGCATATAGTGATCTGCATTACCGAGAGGGCCCAGAGATACCTCTCCGACAGTCGGAGTGACAAATCCTAATCTCGATATATGCCAACTCAACAAACACCATTGGAGACACCTGTAGAGCATATTTATAATCACCTAGTTACATTGTGACATTTGATAGCACACTAAGTGTTCCTCCGGTATTCGGGAGTTGCATAATCTCATAGTGATAGGAACATGTATAAGTTATGAAGAAAGCAATAGCAATAAACTAAACGATCATAGTGCTAAGCTAACAGATGGGTCTTGTCCATCACATCATTTTCTAATGATGTGATCCCGTTCATCAAATGACAACACATGTCTATGGCTAGGAAACTTAACCATCTTTGATTAACAAGCTAGTCTAGTAGAGGCATACTAGGGACACTGTCACATCCCTAGTTCTGGTAATGCCTAGTGCTAGCATCTGGTGTTACATCATGTCTACTTTTCTCAGAAAGTTGAAATGGGGATGACAGAACCCCAAGCACCCCCTTAATCCAACTAGGGTTTACTAAAATTCTTTTCAATGAACCTGAAATGCCCTTCTAAAATGTTCATCTTCTTTGCCTTGGTCTAGGACCTCTGACAAAAATGGTGCACAATTTTCTAGGACAGCATAAGGTCACTGGATTAAATCATACTCTATTTGCATTTGGGCATTTAAATACTATAAGATATTTTAAATGTCCAATTAATCATAAACTAAAATGTTTACTGTTGGAAATAATACAAACATTGGGCATGAGAAGTTTCATGATTTTTGAGTTAGTTTTAGTATTTTTAATAAAGCTCTAAAGTTGCAGGAAAATAGAAAAACACAAATAAAAGAGAGCGAGACAGAGAGACAGAGAGAGAGACTCACCAGTCTTACCTCACAGCCCACTGGCCAAGCCCAGCACTGTGCTGGCCCAGTACCAGTCGTCTTCTTCCTTTGCCAGAAGGACGACGGCGTGGCGTGCGCACAGGAGGCGAAGCCACCTCCTGCTTCCACCTCCTACTCCTTTCCCCGTCCTCGACCGAGCTCCTGGAGACGCCCACGCTCCCCTGGTTCCTCCCCACCTCTCCGCGCTCACTTTCCCCCTCCTCTGCTCTCTCCCTCGCACGCAACCGAGCGCCCCCGTCCCCGCCACTGGCCGTTGCTGCGCCCTGAGCCACCGCCTAGCCTCCCCGACGTATCCCTCGTCTACGCCACATCGTCTTGAAGCTCCATGCCTACTCATGCAAGCCAGGGAGCCCCGCAACATTGCCGGCGTCGTCGTGTTCATCGTCGGGCGCCAGAGATCGTCGTTGTCGATTCATCGTCCACGGCGCATCCCCGAGCTCTCTGGTGACGCTTTAGGATTCATTGTGAGCCACTGCGTTGATCCCCCCTCTCCCCTAGCTTGTTTCCTTCCTCCAACGCCGATGCCCGTCAGAGCCGAGAGCTCTTCACCACCGTTCATGTCACCGCCATGGCCATAGTCACCTAGGGCCGCGACCGAGCACACCACCGTGCTCAGTGCAATGCCAGGACCCCAAAACCATCACCTGCTGCTCCTGCCGTGCACCGCAGCGCCGAAACCACCAACTCCGAACCCCGGCCGCCGCCCCGAGCTTGTTTCCGATGAGCTCCGGCCGCCCTAGCTGCTGCTGGCTGCTGCGCTAGATGCGGGTGAGCTCCAGCTCCCCGCGGGTGCCCTCCGCCGCTTGTTTGGGCGCCGGGAGAGCGAACCCGAGCCCTCTGCCGCGCCTGTTGCCACCGGCGACGAGCCGCCGGCGTGTTAGGCCCTGTTGACTAGGGGTTTCACCTCCCCTGGGTCGCTGACATGTGGGCCCAGGCCCTATTTAGTTAGTATTAACTTAATTAGTGTTAATTAATTTAGTTAGTTAGATGAGCCACTAACATGTTGGCCCCGCCCTACTAACAGCCTAGTTAGGGTTAGATTAGCACTAACTAACTCGGTTAGTTAACTGAGTCACTGACCAGTGGTCCCCACTGGTCAGGTTTGACCTGGACGACCTGTTGACCTGTTGAGGTCAGCATGACTTAATGCTGACGCAGTAAACATTTTCTGGAATTTAAAATAAATCAGAAATGATTTATAAATTTCAAAAAATGTCCAAAACTTCTAAAATTCATAGAAATTCAACCATAACTCAGAATGAAATAAGTTATATATGAAAATGATCAGAAAAATCTAATCTATCCATCTGTACTAGTTTCATGCATGTGAAAGCAACTTAACCCTGTTGTTTATATCAAACATGATAAAGCACTATTTAAATTCATAGTTTGAGTTTGGGGTTGAAACATTGGTTCAAAATGACTCAAACCCAGCTGGTTGTAGTTGCATTAGCCCAACACACTCATTTTGCCATGTCATGATCATTGTCACATCCCTAGTTCTGGTATGCTCAAGAACAGCTAGTCATGTGTGCATCATGTTTAAATTCCATTTAAATTTGAAATGGGGATTTGTGAAACCCTCAGAAATTATTTCTGGAAATAACCCAGATAAAAATTGCTTCAAAAGGGTCCAAGAAAATGTTCATGTTGCTCTCTAAAAATATTGGTCAGAGTTAAAATTCTAACAAATATTTTCAGGAGCTCATAAATATTTATTTTGGCCATTTGGAATTAAGGCATAATTATTTGCTTCGGATATATATATTTATATATATAATATATGTCCAAAAATTCTGTAAATTGATGGGGAGTTTTGGAGCAATCCAAATAGTTCCTACAAAAATTGACAGAAGAAAATAAACTGGTTTAGTATTTTACTAAATCAGAAACAAATGTCAGAAAAATAGAAAATAGAAACAAAAATAGAAAAGCTTACCTGGCAGCCCATCTGGCCGGCCCAGCCCACCAGGGGCAGGGAGGTCTTCTTCCTCCCGCCAGTCGAATGCACAGCGCGTGCCCGACGCACGCACGGCCACCGCCGCCACCTCCTGCTTCCCTGCTCGCTGCTGGAGGCCCCCGATGACGCCACGCACTCCCCTCGGCCTCTCTCACTCCCTCTCCCTCTCTCCAGTGGCCTCCCCTCCTCTCTCCCGCCCTTCCCCGCGAACACCCGAGCGCTGTCGTCGCCGCCGCTCGCCATAGCTGTGTCCACTATGCTCCCCTCGCCTCTTCGATGCTTCTAGAAGAACCGTCGTGCCTTCCTCTTTGTCAACACCAACCCACGTGACGCCGGAAGCCCCATAGCACTGTCCCCGCCGTCGTCTTCTTTCTCCGGACACCGGAGATCGGCTTCGCCGTTCCGCCCGCACCGGACCTCCCCCGAGCCGCTGACCTCTTCAACGTGATCGCTGTGAGCTTCCGCGCCGAACCCATCTCTTCTCCCTCGCGTTCGCGAGCTCCAGGACGCATCTCTGCCATGGCCGAGAGCTCGGCTCCGCCGGGCATGTCACCGCCGTCGTTCTAGCCACCGCCACTCGCGTCCGAACCTATAAACACACTCAGCGCGTTCCCAGGAACCCGTAGCACTCGCGGGTTCGCCCTACCGTGCCCCGCAGCCCGTTTTCGCCCGGAGCCGAACTCCGGCTGCCGCCTCGAGCCCCGCTTCGGCGAGCTCCGGCGCCCCCGCAGCCTCCCACCAGCTCCCCTGGATGCGGACGACGATGGGCTACGCCCAGGTGGTCTTCGCGCGTCCAGACGCCACTCGTAGCGCAATTCCGGCGAGTCGCCGCCGCGCTATTGGTCGCCGCCGGCCAGGACTCCGGCGGGCTGACGTGGCATCGTAGTTAGGCACTAACTACCCCCCCCTAGAGACTGACAGTGTGCCCCATAGCCACTAATCTAAATTAGATTAGGAATAACTCCTCTGTTAACTAACTGAGTCACTGACGTGTGGACCCCACACGTCAGGTTTGACCCGGTCAGCCACGTTGACTCGCTGACGTAGTGATGACGTCATGCTGACGCAGTTATTCTTTTTCTGGAATTATTTTTAAACAGGAAATTCCAGAAAATGATATAAACTTCAAAAATTCATAGAAATTCAATCGTAGCTCAGATTGAAATAATTTATATATGAAAAATTATCAGAAAAATTCAATCTATCCATCTGTACCATTTTCATGCATGACAAACCATCTATACATGCTGTATATATGAAAACACACTTATGGCATATTTAAGAACTTAATTTGGAGTTGTATTTGAACCCTTGGTTCAAATGGACTTCAACCAAATAAATGCTAGATGCATTAACTCAAACAACATCACATACTCATGCCATGTTCATGCATCATAATGTTGCATATGCTTGTGTTTGATTTCCGACACCGTTCCTTCTCGATAGGTCCTGCTCCGGAGAGTGTTCGAGAGTACCTGTCTGAGGAGCAGTGCCCCTTGTTGATCTACCAGGCAAGCAAAACCCCCTTGTTCATTCTGATACAATCCCACTCTCTCGCTCCTGCTCTCTTTTATTGCATTAGGACAACAACGATTCAACTGCTACTTTATGCTGCGGTAGTTGAACCCATTCCTCTGCATGACCTGTCATTGCCACAGTAAATAGTTAAAACCCACTAGCATGTGTAGGAGTTGTTTGAGCCTTGTTGTGTTCCTACCATGCCATGCCTGCTATTGCTTAGAGTTGTGTTAGGTCTGATTCATCGGGAATGGATCGGAATGTTATGATATGTTCTGGTGCTGAGAGTTAAGCGTGTGAACACAATTTGGTAAAGGTAGCGGTGAGAGGCCATGTAGGAGTACATGGTGGGTTGTCTCATTGGGACCGTCCTTAAGAACTGAGTTCTGTGTAAGTTGTCCAATGACTAGCTACTACCACACATTGGGCTCCGGGCGCTCCAAGCTCTCTCGACTTATTAACCTCCTTGAACTCTGTCCAGGAGTTGCAAATAGTTTCTAGTGTTTCTAGGTAGTGCTATTTTTCTACCGAGTGGCACCCGGTAGGGTGGACTTGGGACAGACTAGGCACACGTGGCCCGGTGTACCGAGTGGCACCCGGATGGTGGGCTCGGGAACCCTATACACATCGTTTGGGGCCGTGAGCGAAACCTCGGCCGGATCTCCTTGCGGATGGAACCCAAATAGGTGATAAACCTGGACTAGAGTCTTGTGTGGTTAGTTAGGTCGTGGACGACACCCTCGCCAGGCTTCCGCTTGAAGGTTGCCGAGATACATGAAGGGTATATGGTGATAAGTGGTGAGAGCGTGTGTGATGAAGTACACCCCTGCAGGGTTATCATGATCTATTAGAATAGCCATGTCCTCGGTTATGGACTTCTTGGATGCTTACGTGGTACATAGACAACTTAAAGTGGATACTCTAAAATGCTCAAGACAAGTGTGAGTGCTATGGATGGCCTTCTCGTAGGAGAGACGGGGATGAATCCATAGTAGTGTATTGATGTGGTGATTAGTGGACTCGTCTGCGCTGTCTCCCCTCAAAAATGTTTCTCATTGTCGTAGAACAGGATAGCCACTGAGTCAAAGCTGGCTTGCTGCAACTAAACCCCACATTACCTTCTTGATACAAATGCATGTATGATAGTATCTGATGTAAGTCTTGCTGAGTACCTTTGTACTCACGTTTGCTTTATTTATGTTTTGCAGGTGAGACATCTGTCTCACTAGTAGTACCGCTTGGACTTCGACAAGTAGCTTGTTACCTCAGCTACGATCTTGTACCTTGGAGGGACTTGTAGATAGTCAGGCTTCTCAGCTTTTTTTTCTTTTGTAGTTGTCTGTACTCAGACATGTAATGCTTCTGTTGCTTGTATGCTCTGAATGATGGGTCATGTGACCCCTGTTTGTATTGATGCTATGTGGCTCTTCTAAGCCTTTATCTATATGAGTTGCGTTATGTTGTGATGCCATGTTGTATAGCACATACTTGCATGTTATGCGTACGTGTGACATGTATTGCTATGTGTGGGATCCGATAATCTAGTTGTTTATCCTTGGCAGCCTCTCTTATGGGGAAATGTAGTATAGTGTCTCCTTGAGCCATAGTAGTCCGCTACAGCCCGGTTCACCGGAGTCCTGCTAGCCCAGCACTACTGTTCAGGACACTTGACTGGCCGGCATGTGTTTCACTTCGTTCTTGTGTCTGTCCCTTCGGGGAAATGTCACGCGGTGACTTCCGGAGTCCTGTTAGCCCAGTGCTACAGCCCGGATTCATACGCTGTTGACCAACATGCTCGAGGTGATTGATGTATGCCTGTCTCCATAGGTCTGTGCCGCTTTGGGTTCACGACTAGCCATGTCGGCCCGGGTTCTCTGTCATACGGATGCTAGAGACACTATCATATACGTGAGCCAAAAGGCGCAAACGGTCCTGGGCCATGGTAAGGCGACACCCGTGGGAATACCGTGTGTGAGGCCGCAAAGTGATATGAGGTGTTACATGCTAGATCGGTGTGACTTAGAATCAGGGTCCCGACAGCGTTGGTATCAGAGCCTAACTGCATGTAGGATTTCCAAGCCAACCTGGTCGAAGTTGAGTCTAGAAATTCTTTAGTTATGTAAGGGAATTGATTGTGGAAGGGAACGTAAGGCTCTTTTTACTCCTTTTACCTCATGCCCTTCTGATCTGAGTCATCCTATCTTTCCAACAGGGTTAAGGAACTAGGCGTCCTCTTCTGTCTATCAGGATCACGTGTTACTACTCCGTAGTTCTTAGGATTGGTTGATCTGAGTCATATCCCAGTTCGAGTATCTCCGGTGTAGCCTGTTTAGCAATATCTCAGAACCTTGAGTGATGATGTTGAGTATGGTGCTACTCCGTCTTTTGCAGAATGTTTCATTTTGAGCATTTTACTGCCGTTATGCTGCCGGAATTTTCCTAGGAGTTCAAGAGATAGTATTTTCCTCGTACTATATTCTACATCCTTATCATGATGCTGAATCCATCCTTTGTTTCCTTGGTTGGTTCTTCAGGATGTCGTCAGTTAACCGAAGTTCTGTTGCTCGTAGCCGGAACCACGGAGATGGTAGGGATGAGGATCCTCCCGACCAATCTTCTTTGGCAGAGTTCATGTTAGAGGTTGAGAGGAACAAGCGTGAGTCTAACCGCTTGCTAGCACGTATTGAGGAGAACACCTTCCATCAGCACAAAGAGTCAGCGTCCATCTATGATTTCATTGGTCTGAAACCACCTACCTTCCATCATTCCATTGAACCACTCGATGCAAATGACTGGCTCCGTAGTATCATAGACAAGCTGCGGTCTATGAACGTAGTTGAAAGTGACAAGGTCACCTACGCTGCATATCACCTGGAAGGTCCTGCTAGTCTTTGGTGGCAGAACTATGAGGCTATGCTTCTAGCTGGCCAGAAAACCACCTGGAGAGATTTCACTGAGGCTTTTCGCGAGAATCACATTCCTCAAGCTCTCATTGACCGCAAGAGAGAAGAGTTCTGTAGTTTCAGTCAGAGTAAGATGGCTGTTGATGCTTACAGTAGAGAGTTTGAGAACCTCGTCCGCTATGCTACAGAAGAAGTGTCCACGGATGCCAAGAAGCAGGCTAGGTTCCGGAAGGGTCTCAACCCCAAGTTGCGTCGTGATCTCCACTTGCATCATTGCAATACATTCCAGGCTCTTGTGAACAAGGCCATTAACGCAGAAACAGCTCAACTCACTTACGAGGAGTCTCGTAAGCACACCCGTGATTTGGGTTCTTCTTTCGGTTCTACTTCGCAGAAGCGCCGGATTTGGGTTCCGAACTCCGCTCTTCCACCCGGTTATACACCAAGGCCATCTTGTGTGGCACCTCACCCAGTTCAGCAGTATGCTCCACCCAGGCCTATTGGTAGACCGCTTGTCAAAGCGGGTCCACGTCCTACTTCAGGGACTTGTTTCACATGCGGAGAGCCAGGACACTATGCACGTGACTGCTCTCAAACCAACTATGCTCCACCCCAGCCTGAGAAGTTTGTTGGCCGTGGTAAGCCATCACGCAAGATGATTAGTGTCAAGTCAGCTCCCACTGAACGTGGATGTGTGCATCACGTCTCAGCTAAAGACACTCATGATGATCCGGATGTCGTTCTTGGTACCCTCCTTGTCAATTGCCATCCAGCTTCGGTTCTGTTCGATACCGGAGCATCTCACTCCTTCATCTCTGAAGGCTATGCTCGTTTGCACGACATGTCATTTTGTGATATGCCAACTCCACTTGAAATCCAAACTCCAGGGTCTAGATGGCAAACTACCAGAATAAGCCATGGTAATGAAATCCTTGTTGATAGACTTGTATTCCTTGCATCACTTATAGCCCTCAAGTCTACGGATATTAACATCATCTTGGGTATGGACTGGATGAAAGCTCATTATGCCAAGACTGATTGTTACACCAGGTCTGTTCAGCTCACACATCCATCTGGCAATATAGTCACTGTCTCCACTAGAGTTGCAAAGCCTCAACTCTATTCTCTTAATGCCAGCTCTCTTCCTGACCTTGAAGATATCCCGGTAGTCCGTGACTTTCCGGATGTCTTTCCAGAAGAACTGCCAGGTGTTCCACCTGACAGAGATGTTTGTTATAGATCTTATCCCAGGAACCGCCCCAATTTCTAGGAGACCTTACAAGATGGCACCCTTAGAGCTAGCTGAGCTTAAGAAACAACTCGATGAATCCTTGCAAAAGGGTTTCATCCGTCCTAGTTCTTCTCCCTGGGCTTGCCCCGTTCTCTTCGTCAAGAAGAAGGATGGTACGGACCGAATGGTTGTAGATTATCATCCCGTTAATTTGGTCACGATAAAGAACAAGTATCCGCTCCCCAGGATCAATGACCTGTATGATCAGCTCGCTGGATCCTCAGTCTTTTCCAAGATGGATTTGAGGTTAGGCTACCACCAAATCAAGATCAAAAATGGGGACATTCCTAAGACGGCTTTTGTCACTCGTTATGGTCAGTACGAGTACACCGTCATGTCTTTTGGTCTAACCAACGCTCCAGCTACTTTCTCTCGCTTGATGAACTCGATCTTCATGGAGTACTTAGATAAGTTCGTCGTGGTTTACCTCGATGATATCCTTATTTACTCGAAGAACGAGGAAGAGCATGCCGAACATCTTAGACTTGTGCTAGGAAAACTCAGAGAGCACCGCCTTTATGCCAAGTTCTCCAAGCGCGAATTTTGGTTGCCAGAAGTGACCTATCTCGGCCACGTAATCTCTGGTAAGGGCATTGCTGTCAATCCCGAAAGAGTTCAGGCCGTTCTTGATTGGACTCCACCTGAAACAGTTAAGCAAGTTAGGAGTTTCCTTGGTCTAGCCAGTTATTGTCGCCGATTCATTGAGAACTTCTCCAAAGTGGCCAAACCTCTCACGGAACTTCTGAAGAAAGATAAAAAGTTTGAGTGGTCCCCACAGTGTGAGCACAGTTTTCAGGAACTGAAAAGACGCTTGACTTCTGCTCCCATACTTGTGCCACCGGATTACACTAAGGACTTTGTTATCTATTGTGATGCCTCACGACAGGGACTAGGTTGCATTCTTATGCAGGATCGCCATGTGATTGCCTATGCATCTCGACTGTTGCATCCACATGAGGAGAATTATCCTACACATGATCTAGAGCTTGCAGCCGTAGTCTATGCACTTAAGACCTGGCGACATTACCTTGTTGGTAAACGTTGCAAGATTTACACCGACCACCAGAGTCTCAAGTATATCTTCACCCAACCAGATTTGAACCTTAGGCAAATACGTTGGTTGGAGTTGATCTCAGATTACGACTTAGGGATTACCTACACCCCAGGCAAGGGGAATGTCATAGCTGATGCGCTAAGTCGTAAGTCCTATTGCAACAATCTCATGTTGCAGCAGGGCCAACCACTTCTCCATGAGGAATTATGTAAGCTTAACCTCCACCTTGCTCCTCACGGATTCCTTTCTACCTTGGTGGCGAAACCTACTCTTGTGGATCAAATCATCTCTGCTCAGAAGCAGGATATGGGAATTTCCCGGATCAAGAGAAACATTAACAAAGGAGTTGGTGGTAGTTTCTCTATAGATGATCGTGGTGTTGTTTTCTTTGGGACTCGCTTGGTGGTTCCCAAGAATCAACATCTTCGACAATTAATCCTTAAGGAGGCTCATGAATCTCCTCTCACGATTCATCCCGGTAGTACTAAGATGTATCAGGACCTACGCCAGAGGTTCTGGTAGACTAGGATGAAGAGAGAAATTGCTCAGTTTATTGCTAACGGTGACGTTTGTCGTCACGTTAAGGCAGAGCATCAAAGGCATGCTGGCACCCTTCAACCTTTAGCTATTCCTGAGTGGAAATGGGATAAAGTTGGTATGGACTTCATCACCGGTTTTCCCAGGACCAAGAAAGGGAATAATGCTATCTTCGTAGTCATTGATCGTCTTTCTAAAGTGGCTCACTTCCTACCTGTTCGAGAGAGTATCACTGCTAGTCAGCTTGCTGACTTATACATTTCTCGAATAGTGTCACTTCATGGTGTTCCACTAGAGATCAATTCAGACCGTGGTAGTCTTTTCACTTCTCATTTCTGGGAGAGTTTCCAAACTGCCATGGGCACCCATCTTTCCTTCAGTACCGCTTTCCACCCTCAATCAAGTGGTCAGGTGGAAAGGGTCAACCAGATTCTTGAAGACATGCTTAGAGTTTGTGTTATCTCATTCGGTATGGATTAGGAGAAGTGTCTTCCCTTCGCCGAGTTTTCTTATAACAACAGCTACCAATCCAGCCTCAAGAAAGCTCCTTTTGAGGTTCTGTATGGACGAAGATGTCGAACACCTTTGAACTGGTCAGAAACCGGTGAAAGACAATTCTTTGGACCGGATATGATCCAGGAGGCAGAAGAGCAAGTTCGCATCATTCGTGAGAATTTGAAAACAGCCCAATCCCGTCAAAAGAGCCAGTATGACCGTAGTCATAAGGAAGTGGCTTATGAAATTGGCGACAAAGCTTACCTTTGGGTTACCCCTTTGAAGGGTACCCATCGATTCGGTATCAAGGGCAAGTTGGCTCCTTGTTACATTGGTCCCTTTCTCATTCTCGCTAAACGAGGAGAGGTTGCCTACCAGTTGGAACTACCACTACATCTTTCTCGAGTTCATGATGTTTTCCACGTCTCTCAACTCAGGCGTTGCTTCTCGGATCCCATCCGCGGAGTGGACCACGAAACGCTTGATCTCCAAGATAGCCTCACATATCAAGAGTACCCTCTTCGCGTTCTTGATCAAGCAGAGCGTGTCACCCGACGTCATAACATCAAGTTTCTCAAGGTTCAGTGGTCTCATCATTCTGAGAGAGAAGCTACTTGGGAGCGTGAAGATCGTCTTCGACTTGAGTACCCCGCTTTCTTTCCGCCGACTCCTGAATCTCGGGACGAGATTCTTTCAAGTGGGGGTGAGTTGTCACATCCCTAGTTCTGGTATGCTCAAGAAAAGCTAGTCATGTGTGCATCATGTTTAAATTCCATTTAAATTTGAAATGGGGATTTGTGAAACCCTCAGAAATTATTTCTGGAAATAACCCAGATAAAAATTGCTCCAAAAGGGTCCAAGAAAATGTTCATGTTGCTCTCTGAAAATATTGGTCAGAGTTAAAATTATAACAAATATTTTCAGGAGCTCATAAATATTTATTTTGGCCATTTGGAATTAAGGCATAATTATTTGCTTCGGATATATATATTTATATATATAATATATGTCCAAAAATTCTGTAAATTGATGGGGAGTTTTGGAGCAATCCAAATAGTTCCTACAAAAATTGACAGAAGAAAATAAACTGGTTTAGTATTTTACTAAATCAGAAACAAATGTCCGAAAAATAGAAAACAGAAACAAAAATAGAAAAGCTTACCTAGCAGCCCATCTGGCCGGCCCAGCCCACCAGGGGCAGGGAGGTCTTCTTCCTCCCGCCAGTCGGATGCACAGCACGTACCCGACGCACGCACGGCCACCGCCGCCACCTCCTGCTTCCCCGCTCGCTGCTGGAGGCCCCCGACGACGCCACGCACTCCCCTCGGCCTCTCTCACTCCCTCTCCCTCTCTCCAGTGGCCTCCCCTCCTCTCTCCTGCCCTTCCCCGCGAACGCCCGAGCGCTGTCGTCGCCGCCGCTCGCCATAGCCGTGCCCACTGTGCTCCCCTCGCCTCTTCGATGCTTCCAGAAGAACCGCCGCGCCTGATGAACCTATGTACCTAGGTTAGGGGCATGGACCTGTCCTAAGAGACCTACCCAAGGACATCCCTGGAAGAAGTCACCTTTCAATCGACTTGAAGGTATCCCACTCGACGGATTCAAGACACTCGACCAGGAAGCTACCACTCGACTACGAAGCCAACCACTCGACTGACAGGAGATCTAAAGTCACTCCGCATGCAAACGGTCGGCCATTAAGTAGTCTTTATGGTCATCATAGCACTTCAATAGGGATGTTACTAGTAACGCCCAGTCTTAATGTATTTTAACCCTGCATTACTGAGGACCGGAGGGGTCTGGCGAACTCTATATAAGCCACCCCCCTCCTCAGTAGCAGGGGTTGGCACCCCTGTAATTCATACACACATAATCCAGTCGACCGCCTCCGGGCACCGAGACGTAGGGCTGTTACTTCCTCCGCGAAGGGCCTGAACTCGTACATCCTGGTGTATTTAAAACTTCTCCATAGCTGAGATCTAGCCTCTCCATACATACCCCCCTACCTCACTGTCAGAGTTAGAACCACGATAGTTGGCGCCCACCGTGGGGCAGCAGTCTTAGCGCCTTGTTGGAGAAGTTGCGATTTTTCCGATCCCTTTGATCATGTTTTCGTGCGGAGATTTGGTGGAGGGCCGCGAGATCCGTCTCGGCGCACTCACGTTCATCACCGACAACTCCGCTTGGCTTCAGGAGGCTCCACTCGACATCGACGCCCTCCCCGTCCGCGGTACAACGCACTTCCACGCATGTGTTCATGGCGTCCTCCTGCGGCAGCCGTTGACCCAGTATCGGTCGGCTCCCATGTCATCTTCCCGCCCTGTCTCCCATCGGTGCAAGCGCTCCAGCCGATCGAGACTTCAGAGGTGGGTGAGGCATGCCGTGGCCCGCCAGTCGGCAGCCCCACAAGTCGCAGCGATCGAGCCTGACGAATCCCTCTATGGCCTGTTCGACCTGTCGACTGGCTCCGCGGAGACCGCATCCGAGTGCAAAAGCAGCGACCCGGCGGCTGAGGTTCTGGCAGTCGATGGAACACACAGTCCTCCCGGTTTCCCTCGCACCGATGGAGGCGCGGGTGGAGGCGACCCGTCGCATCCCCACGATGAATATCTCCCCGAACCTCTCACGTCATTGCAGCGAGAGGAGCTTCGCCGCCGGAACATGGATGCACTCCACACTCCTATCGTCGGAGAAACCCTCGAGGCTCGGGCCTTGGAGGACGCGCGCTTGGCTAACTTGGTCGAGCGCACTCGACTGGAGAATCTCCAGCGAATACTCGACGAGCAAGCGCGTCAGCGAGCTCCCAATTCCAGTCGACGTCAGCTCTTCCCGCCTACGCAGGTATATCGAACCCCAGTTCAGAATTTGGCAGCCGTGGCCTGTATAGCAGAATCGATTCAGCCCTCTCAGTCGGAGGCTGGTAGGGGCTTGTTGCAAATCAGAGCGTTGCTCCGGGCAGCGGGAAACCAGAATTCCGTTGTTTCTCAGTCGCGGAATAGGATCCACAGTCGATCCGTTGTAACAGATATAGTCCAGTCGGCTCACAGCCCAAGATCGCCCCCGAGGCGTGAGGGACGCGGAGACCGGCACGATCAGTACAGAAGAAATGAGCAGTATGATCACCGGTTCGATCGACGTCGAGTGCCAACCCCTCCCCCGAGGAGTGGGTCATATGCGCCTCGACAGCAGGATGACAGACACCCTCATAGTGTTGGGCGGAGAGTTCCAGTCGACCCCAGGGACCCAGGCTTTGATGCGAGATCCATCCTTGTTCAGGGTCTGGTTGACAGGAACAGAGCCCACCGAGAAGGCCACGATAGGGATGCGCCTGCCAGCAGCAGAGTACGTGTTTCGGGGCCAGAGTGTTTCAGTCGAGCCATCAGGGCCGCAGTGATTCCTCCCAACTTCCGGTTGGCGATTGGAGTCAGCAAGTTCACCGGCGAGTCAAGCCTGACACTTGGCTCGAAGACTACCGAGTGGCTGTCCAGATTGGTGGCGGCAATGATGAGGTGGCTATGAAGCATTTGTCTCTCCTGTTAGAGGGCTCAGCCAGAGCGTGGCTGAATCAGTTAGCACCTAGCAGCATCTACACTTGGGAGGATCTCTCTCGAGTGTTTGTCACGACCTTTGAAGGAACATGCAAGCGACCGGCAGGCCTTACAGAATTGCGGTCCTGCGTGCAGAAACCGAGTGAAACTCTGAGGGATTACATCCAGAGGTGGATCACTTTGCATCACACAGTTGAGAATGTACCAGATCACCAAGAAGTTTGTGCCTTTAAAGAAGGCGTCAAGAACAGAGAGTTGAACCTGAAGTTCGGTCGGACCGGAGAAATGTCTCTGAATCGGATGATGGAAATTGCCACCAAATACGCTAACGGAGAAGATGAAGATCGACTCCGGAGTGGCAAGCAGAAAGCAGTCGCCCAGGAAACTGGAGGCAATTCCAGTCGGAAGCAGAAGCGGAAGGCCGAGCCAGCCGCTCCTGGGGAGGCCCTGGCCGTAACCCAGGGAAAATTCAAGGGAAAACCCAAGGGGCCCTGGAACCCCAAGAAAGTCAAGGATCAAGATGGAAATGATGTTTTGGATCTGCCATGTCACATCCACACCAAGAAAGATGAAGAGGGTAATCTTATTTACCCAAAGCATACCACTCGACAGTGCCGGCTCCTGATCCAGCAGTTTCAGGGCAAGCAGTCCAAAGACAAGGAAAAAGAGTCAGACAGAGTTGAGGACAAAGAAGATAGTGACGATGGATACCCCCAAGTCAATTCCACCTTGATGATTTTTGCTGATGTCGAAAGCAAAAGTCGACTGAAAGTCATTAACCGTGAAGTGAATATGGTTGCCCCGGCAACACCCAGCTACCTGAAGTGGTCTCAGAATGCCATCACGTTCGACCAATCCGATCACCCTGCGCACATTGCCACCCCTGGGAGGCAAGCTCTGGTGGTCGATCCAATTGTCGAAGGCACTCGACTGACCAAAGTCCTGATGGATGGTGGCAGCGGCCTGAACATACTGTATGCAGAAACATTGAAAGGGATGGGCATTCCGATGACCAGGCTCAGTGCCAGCAACATGAGTTTCCATGGAGTCATTCCTGGAAAGAAAGCCGAGTCACTCGGCCAGATTGCTCTCGATGTGGTTTTCGGTGATTCAAAGAATTACCGCAAGGAAAAGTTGACATTTGAGGTTGTGGACTTCCAAAGTGCTTATCATGCTATTCTGGGCCGGCCAGCTTATGCACGCTTCATGGCTCGACCGTGCTATGTGTATCTCAAGTTGAAGATGCCCGGCCCTAGAGGTGTGATCACCGTTACAGGCAATCGGAAGAAAGCAGAGGAGTGTTTTCAGAAAGGATCAAAGATCGCTGATGCTCAGATGTCAGTAGTCGAGCTGCAAGAGTACCAGAAGACTGCTGATCCGAGTGTATTGCTGCGAGCCAAGAAGCCAGCTTCAGAATCAGCTTTTCAGTTGTCCGGTGAAACTAAGCCAGTTCACATTCACCTGACCGACCCCAATGCTGCTCCGACTCACATCTCAACGACGCTCGACTCCAAATAGGAAGAAGCGCTCATCCAGTTCCTCCGTGAGAACTGGGACATCTTCGCATGGAAGCCTTCTGACATGCCTGGAGTTCCCAGGGGGCTGGCTGAGCACCGTCTACGAGTCGACCCAAAGTTCAAGCCTGTGAAAGAACATCTTCGACGGTCCGCCGTCCAGAAGAGGAAAGCTATTGGCGAGGAGGTGGCTCGGCTCTTAGCAGCGGAGTTCATCCGAGAGATTTACCACTCTGAGTGGCTCGCCAATGTTGTCATGGTCCCCAAGAAGGACAAGTCACTTCGCATGTGCATTGACTTCAAACATATCAATCGGGCCTGCCCAAAAGATCATTTCCCTCTCCCCCGCATTGACCAGGTAGTCGACTCGACCGCGGGGTGTGAGCGTTTGTCTTTTCTAGATGCTTATTCAGGGTACCATCAGATCCGTCTGTATGGACCCGACGAGATCAAAACAGCTTTCATCACCCCATTCGGGTGCTTCTGTTATGTCACCATGCCCTTGGGCCTCAAGAATGCTGGAGCCACGTTCATGAGGATGATTCAGAAGTGTTTGCTCACTCAGATCAGTCAGAACGTAGAAGCATACATGGATGATATTGTGGTTAAGTCACGGAAAGGTTCCGACCTACTCACTGACCTTGCCGAAACCTTTGCTAACCTCAGGAGATATGATATCAAGCTCAATCCATCAAAGTGCACATTCAGAGTTCCAGGTGGAAAGTTACTCGGTTTTCTCGTTTTCGAACGAGGAATCGACGCCAATCCCGAGAAAGTTGGCACCATATTCCGGATGAAGCGCGCTGTGCGTGTACACGATGTCCAGAAGCTTACAGGTTGCTTGGCCGCTCTAAGTCGATTCATTTCTCGTCTCGGTGAAAAGGCGTTGCCTCTTTACCGACTGATGAAGAAGTCTGACAAGTTCGAGTGGACTCCAGAAGCTGATGCAGCGTTTGCAGAGCTCAAAGCTCTGCTCTCCACCCAGCCGGTGCTTGCTGCCCCAATCAGTAAAGAGCCTCTGCTGCTTTACATTGCGGCCACGGGACAAGTTGTCAGTACAGTACTTACGGTCGAGTGGGAAGAAGAAGGAAAGGCCTTCAGAGTTCAGCGCCCAGTATATTATGTGTCTGAAGTTTTGACCCCTTCGAAGCAAGATATCCCCATTACCAGAAGCTTGTATATGGGATTTACATGACCACGAAGAAGGTTGCACACTACTTCTCTGACCATTCCATTACAGTCGTCAGCGATGCTCCACTGTCAGAGATTTTGCACAACAGAGATGCAACTGGTCGAGCGGCGAAGTGGGCGATTGAACTCCTTCCCCTAGATATCAAGTTTGAAGCAAAGAAGGCTATCAAGTCCCAAGCAATTGCAGATTTCATCGCCGAGTGGATTGAACAGCAGCTTCCGACTCAAGTTCACTCAGAGCACTGGACCATGTTCTTCGATGGATCTAAGATGCTGGATGGTTCCGGTGCTGGGGTAGTGTTGGTCTCCCCCCGAGGAGATAAGCTCAGATATGTTCTCCAGGTTCATTTTGATTCCTCCAATAACGAAGCAGAATATGAAGCACTCTCGTATGGGTTGCGCATGGCCATTTCACTCGGCGTCCGGCGCCTCATGGTCTATGGCGACTCGGATTTGGTGGTTAATCAGGTGATGAAGGAGTGGGACGTCAGAAGCCCAGCTATGACTGGCTACTGCAACGCAGTAAGAAAGCTAGAAAAGAAATTCGAGGGGCTAGAGCTTCATCACATCCCCCGACTGAAAAATCAAGCAGCTGATGATCTGGCAAAGATAGGCTCCAAGAGAGAAGCCATTCCCAGCAATGTGTTTTTGGAGCACATCCGCTCGCCGTCAGTCCAGGAGGATCCTTTTACAGAAGAAGCCCCACAACCGAAAAGTGCCACAGATCCGACTGAAGTCGAAATTCCTGCGGTGGTCGACCTAGTCATGGAGGTCTTGGCAATCACTCCCGACTGGACGATACCATACATCGCGTATATCTTGAGGAAAGAACTTCCAGAGGACGAAGAAGAGGCTCGACAGATCGTCCGTCGATCTAAAGCTTTCACAGTCATAAAAGGACAGTTGTATAGAGAAAGCGCAACTGGAATCGGTCAGAAGTGCATAACGCCAGAAGAAGGTCAGATAATCCTTAATGATATCCACTCGGGGACCTGTGGTCACCATGCGTCCTCTCGGACCATCACGGCCAAAGCATACCGAGCGGGTTTTTACTGGCCCAGGGCAAACGAAATGGCGAAAGAGATAGTTGACAAGTGTGAAGGCTGCCAGTTTTACTCCAACATGTCGCACAAGCCAGCATCAGCTCTGAGGACCATTCCACTCGTCTGGCCCTTTGCTGTTTGGGGACTGGACATGGTTGGTCCACTAAGAACAGGCAGGAGCGGGTTCACACATGTGCTTGTGGCAGTCGACAAGTTCACCAAATGGATTGAAGCCAAGCCTATCAAAAATCTTGATGCTAGCACTGCTATCAGTTTCATCAGAGAGTTGATATTCAGATATGGGGTTCCGCATAGCATCATCACTGACAATGGGTCAAACTTCGATTCAGACAAGTTCAGAGCTTTTTGCGCCTCTCAAGCACATGAGTCGACTATGCGTCGGTCGCGCATCCCCGGTCGAATGGACAAGCTGAAAGAGCAAATGATCTGATTCTCAAAGGACTGAAGCCTCGACTGATGCATGATCTCAAGCACGCAGCAGGCGCTTGGGTTGATGAGCTTCCGTCAGTTTTGTGGGGACTGAGGACCACCCCGAACCGGTCAACTGGAAGAACGCCATTCTTTCTGGTTTACGGAGCCGAAGCCGTCCTGCCGAGTGATGAAATTCACAACGCCCCCAGAGTCGAGCTTTATAACGAAGACGAAGCAGAGCAAGCCCGGCAAGACGCAGTCGACCTCCTAGAGGAGGAGAGGGAAATGGCTATGATCAGATCGACCATCTATCAGCAAGACTTGCGTCGATTCCGTGCCAGAAATGTGAAGAGTCGAGCCTTCCAAGAAGGAGATTTGGTCCTCCGAGTGGATCAACAGAAACCACACAAACTTGCTCCTACTTGGGAAGGCCCCTTCATCGTCACCAGAGTCCTCCACAATGGAGCATATCATCTCTACAACGTTGATCGCCGGATCGACGAGCCACGAGCTTGGAATGCGGAACTACTCCGCCCATTTTACACTTGAATTCTCACTCGGATGAGGTGTAATAAGAAAAACTTCTGTAGTTTATTTTTTATCAAAGACAAGAGTGTCCCAGTTCTTCCTGTAATTGCTGTCACTTTTGTTCACGTACGAAATCCCCCAGTGGGTACCTTAGCTGCGAATTCGTTTCGCCTAAGTTTGCAAAAAAATCCTACCGAGTGGTGAGCCAGACTCCCACTCGGAAGCTTAGCTGCAGCCCAGCGCTCGCCTAAGTGTTTGAAAATCCTACCGAGTGGAGAGCAAACCTCCCACTCGGGGGCTTAGCTGCAGTCCAAGTACTCGCCTAAGTATTTGAAAATCCTACCGAGTGGTGAGCCAGACTCCCACTTGGAGGCTTAGCTGCAGCCCAGTGCTCGCCTAAGTGTTTGAAAATCCTACCGAGTGGAGAGAAAACCTTCCACTCGGGGGCTTAGCTGCAGTCCAAGTACTCGCCTAAGTATTTGAAAATCCTACCGAGTGGTGAGCCAGGCTCCCACTCGGAGGCTTAGCTGCAGCCCAATGCTCGCCTAAGTGTTTGAAAATCCTACCGAGTGGAGAGCAAACCTCCCACTCGGGGGCTTAGCTGCAGTCCAAGTACTCGCCTAAGTATTTGAAAATCCTACCGAGTGGTGAGCCAGACTCCCACTCGGAGGCTTAGCTGCAGCCCAGTGCTCGCCTAAGTGTTTGAAAATCCTACCGAGTGGAGAGCAAACCTCCCACTCGGGGGCTTAGCTGTAGTCCAAGTACTCGCCTAAGTATTTGAAAATCCTACCGAGTGGTGAGCCAGACTCCCACTCGGAGGCTTAGCTGCAGCCTAGTGCTCGCCTAAGTGTTTGAAAATCCTACCGAGTGGAGAGCAAACCTCCCACTCAGGGGCTTAGCTGCAGTCCAAGTACTCGCCTAAGTATATAAAAATCCTACCGAGTGGAGAGCAAACCTCCCACTCGAGGCTTAGCTGCAGCTCAGTGCTCGGCTAAGTGTTCAAAAATCCTACCGAGTGGAGAGCAAACCTCCCATTCGGAGGCTTAGCTGCAGCCCAGTGCTCGCCTAAGTGTTCAAAATTCCCACCGAGTGGAAAGCAAACCTCCCACTCAGGGGCTTAGCTGCAGCCCAGCGCTCGCCTAAGTTCGGAACACGTCCCAATCCACAAGGACGGCAAGATGCGAATCAACTGTTACCTTTTCCTTCGGAGCTGCACCACAAATACGAAGTTATTTCGAGTGAAGGCCAAGTTCCACTCGGCAGATAATTCCCGAAGATATTCAATGATAAATCAAGTTCGGATAAAACCCAAAGGTCCAAGACCTCAGATCAAAGTACTCGAGCCCTCGGCTCGATAGAGTTTAACGGTTAAAGAATCCACTCGGCATTCCGAGGCAAATTTAAGGTGAAGCATAAAAGTTTTTCATTCCTCAAGCGGAGGACTGGAAGGGGCGACGAACTCGTCCAAGTCGATCCCGTCTGCAATACGAGTAGCAGCAGCAATGAAAGTCTCCATGAAGTCTTGAAAGCTGTGCTTCCTGGTATTGGCAACTTGAATGGCGGCCAGCTTTTCTTCTCGCGCCTCCTTGCAATGGACGCGGACCAGAGACAGAGCGACATCAGCACCACATCTAGCAGAAGATTTCTTCCATTCCGCCACTCGACCCGGGACTTCATCCTGTAGAACCATCAGGGACTCGAGGTCGTTCTGAAGCATCGTTCCAGGCCAGAGTGATGTGTCGATCCGCGACATCGCAACCTTCAGCCGAGCAAGATAGTCAACAACGCTGGTAACACGAGACTCCAGTCGGAGCACGTTCATAGCAGCCTCGTCCTTCATGAGAGAATTGGCAGGATCCAAGCCTGGCTCCACTCGACTGGTTTCCTCTTCGAAGCTCTGGCAGAATTCTGCAAACACGATTCAAGAATAAGACAGTGGCCTTACGCGGGCTTGGTAACTGCAAGACAGCCGGGTCGGAATAATTACCTTCGAGCATGACGAACAGCTTCTTGGCGAGTCCACCGAGATAAGCCTCCAGATCATTTACCTTCCCCGCCAGCTCACCCGCCTGGTCGTGCAGAACCATCTTGTCTTTCTTCAGTCGGCTGACCTCTCGATTAGCTGTCTCGAGAGCAGTTTTCAGTCTGGAGTTCTCCTGTTCAAGAGTTCCGACCGAAGCCAGTTTCTCTTCTGCAAGCTTCGTTTTGCTCGAGGCCTCCTTCTGTGCTTCGGCAAGATCTTGATCCTTCTTGTTCAGAGCTTCCTCCAGTTCATCTATAGAACGTCGAGTGAACTCAACATCAAGAATGAGCAAGAAAGGGAAGTCACTCGTCAAGAATGAGAAACCTCGCCAGCCATACCTTTTGCTTCGTCTCGCGCCTTCTGCAGGTTCTGTTGAGCGAGCTTCAAGTCAAGGTCGAGCTGGATCTGTTTGTTCTCCAATTCAGTGTAGAGAGCCACAAGTTCACAGGATTTCTGCAAAAGTCAGTCGACAGAGGTCCAAGATAAGTTGCTTCCGAGTAACCAAGAGACAATGATGATGTTTCTAA
This sequence comes from Triticum urartu, assembly GCF_003073215.2. Lineage (NCBI taxonomy): Eukaryota > Viridiplantae > Streptophyta > Magnoliopsida > Poales > Poaceae > Triticum > Triticum urartu. The sequence goes on from NC_053026.1 coordinate 140,243,490, forward strand.
GACTACAGCTGAATCAAAATCATTCAACAGTAGTCTCGGGGAGTACACCCAGTGGGTGCACTCAGCGTGCCCCCACTGGTTTTCAAAAAAAAAGATCGACTGCCCGCAGTCGACCGGATACAGTTTCATTCGACATGGCCTGACCAGACCGAGTGAAGGAGTAAAACTACAGCAACGCAATATAAAGACTACAGTCGACTGCCAGCAGTCCACCGTAGTCTCGGGGACTACACCCAGTGGGTGCACTCAGCGTGCCCCCACTCGACCAAAAAACTTAACAGAAACACCCAGTGGGTGTACAGATTTAAAAGATCTTCGGGAAAGAGATTCTTCAGACAGCATACCCTAACAGAACAAGCAGTGAATCGACTGACCTGGACGTTACTCTGAAGAGCTGAACTCGCGTCATAAGCCGCTTGGCTGGCTTCTCGAACCACCTTGACCTGCTCCATCATGATGCCTGCCTGGCGTATAGCTTCCTTAGCTGCACCCACTTGGTCCTCAGGGACGTGGTGTGTGGCGAAGAGCGAAGGCGGATTTACGGTCAACGTCGAGGGCCGCGCACTCGCCAGAGGATTGGCGAAAGTCACAGAAGCCCGGGTGGTATCGCCACCGCCTCGAGCTATGGCTTCAGGCGCCTGAGTGGATTGTGGAGTCTCGCCAGCCGACGCTTTCCTGTTCCGCCTCACTCTCAGCGGCGCTTCATCTTCGTCGTTAGGAAGGCTAATAACATGAGGAGGAGCTACGAGAAAAATTCAATCGACCAGAGTTATAAGAAATCGTCTGTCGATTCAAGGCAGAACATCAGTAATCATACCAGGGTTGGAAGTAACAGCATCTTCCATCTCTTGATCATCGTCCTTGGCGGAGATCTCAGAAGTAGCAGCACTGCAAATTTTGAAAGACCGTCGGTCGGCTCAGTGGATCGACCAAGGATCCATCCACGGTCAACAAAGGAGAACAAGTTCTATCATTACCCAGAAATGGTGGGGACAGTCATCCTCATCTTGGGCAGAGCCTTGGGTGGCTTGGACGGCGCCGCGCGGGGGTGCTTGGGAGCTTTTTCAGTCGGCGCTGGAGAAGAGGTCCGAGGGCGCTTCGACGACTGCCCAACGGGAGCAGTCGCCTTACCACGTTCCCGCGCAGGGTCGTGTGTAAGCTTGGATCGCCTTTCCGAGCGGGGAGGTCCAGCTTCCTCCTCCTCCTCCTCTTCGCTGGAGTCGACGCCGTCGTCTCCCTCTCCTTCGCCGTCAGACTCCCACTCCCCCTGTTCATCTCCGCTTTTGCCTCCGCTCGCCTCCCCTTTCTCGGCCTGCCCCTGTGCTCCGTTGGGTGTCGAGTACATCTCTGTAGTTGCCTGGCGAATAGCAGACAAGTCGAAAGTCAGTCGACCGATTCAAAGAGGGCAAATGAAGAAAGCAAGATCTCAGTCGGGAACACAAGGTCAGACCTGGTCCACGTCGTATGTACTGTCAAGCGGGACAACCCTCCTTGCTCCTCGGGGGTTGTCTTTGTTCCCTGTGATGCTCGACAGCCACCCTTCCAGCATCTCGTCGGTGACCTCCTCTGGGTGAACCCGAGTGGTGTCGTCGAGACCCGAGTACAGCCACATAGGGTGGTCACGAGCCTGAAGTGGTTGGATGCGCCTCCGAAGGAAGACCTCCAGCAAGTCCATGCCGGTCACGCCGTCTCGGACAAGCTGAACCACTCGACCAACCAGCGCCTTGACTTGCGCCTTTTCCTCCGGCAGCACTTTCAGAGAGGCAGGCTTTTGAGCTCGGTCCAGAGAGAAAGGGGGAAGACCAGTCGACTGCCCTGGGGTCACCTGGTCTTGGCAATAAAACCAGGTCGACTGCCAACCACGGACCGACTCGGGAAAAGTGATAGACGGAAAAGAACTTTTACCCCTCATATGGATTGCCAGGCCCCCTCATAGCTGGATCACTTGCGTCCGTTCGTCACTCGACTTGGCTTTCTTTACCGATTGGGAACGACAAGTGAAGATGTGTTTAAAGAGTCCCCAATGAGGGCGGCAACCCAAGAAACTTTCGCACAAGGAAACGAAAGCCGCAAGATACACGATGGAATTGGGAGTGAAATGATGGAGCTGCGCTCCGAAGAAGTTCAAAAAGCTCTGGAAAAAAGGATGAGGAGGTAGAAAAAATCCGCGATCGATATGGGTGGCGAGGAGGACGCACTCACTGTCACGAGGTTGGGGTTCGACTTCTCCCCCCGGGAGACGCGCAGCTTCATGGCGAATGACTCCCCCCTCGACCATGTCGTCAAGATCTTCCTGCCGAATCACCGAGGGCATACAGTCACCCTGGATCCAATCCCTGGGCAGAGCAGTCCTCGAGAAAGATCCGCCCCGAGCGGACTTCTTCCCCTTCCCCTGCACCGCCGCCTTCTTCGCGCGCTCCAAAGCCGACGTCTTGTCCTTCACCATCGTCGCCAGCGAGGCTCGAACGGGCCTACGGCGCTAGGGTGGGAGCGGAGGTGGCAGAGGACCTTGCGGGGGGAGAAGGAAAGGCGAGAGCACAGTGTTGGGAAGCTCCGATCCGGCAACTTATAAGGAACCGCTTCCGAGTGGCTGACCGGTAGGCCCAGGCGATCCTGTCAAATCCCGCAACAGGCGCGCGCGGTACGTGGCGAAAAAGGTGGCGCAGAGATCGAGGAGCTTCCATCCTATCCCATCCGATTACTTCGGCCGCCCCCGTCCCGCTCGCTTCCCGAAATTCAAATCCCGCCAAATCCGCGGGCTGCAGAACAACTCATCAAACTGAAGAGCCCGCTCGTGCCGGCACTCGGTATTCCACAAGTAAGGAAATTCACTCGACGAGAGACCAAGAATGGATCAAGGTGACCGAAAGAAGTTGACAACATCATCCGTGACGATTGATCCAGCATCAGACATTCGTATAACGCTAAGAACCAGTCGGAAGGACCCCCAACTCCTTCCCCACTCGAACCTCGATCCATTCGGGGGCTAATGATGAAGCTATGTACCTAGGGTAGGGGCATGGACCTATCCTAAGAGCCCTACCCAAGGACATCCCTGGAAGAAGTCACCTTTCAATCAACTTGAAGGTATCCCACTCGACGGATTCAAGACACTCGACCAGGAAGCTACCACTCGACTACGAAGCCAACCACTCGACTGACAGGAGATCTAAAGTCACTCCGCAAGCAAACGGTCGGCCATTAAGTAGTCTTTATGGTCATCATAGCACTTTAATAGGGACGTTACCAGTAACGCCCAGTCTTAATGTATTTTAACCCTGCATTACTGAGGACCGGAGGGGTCCGGCAAACTCTATATAAGCCACCCCCCTCCTCAGTAGCAGGGGTTGGCACCCCTGTAATTCATACACACATAATCCAGTCGACCGCCTCCGGGCACCGAGACGTAGGGCTGTTACTTCCTCCGCGAAGGGCCTGAACTCGTACATCCTGGTGTATTTACAACTTCTCCATAGCTGAGATCTAGCCTCTCCATACATACCCCCCTACCTCACTGTCAGAGTTAAAACCACGACAGCGCCTTCCTCTTCGTCTCCACCAACCCACGTGACGCCGGAAGCCCCATAGCACCGTCCCCGCCGTTGTCTTCTTTCTCCGGACGCCGGAGATCGGCTTCGCCGTTCCGCCCGCACCGGACCTCCCCCGAGCCGCTGACCTCTTCAACGTGATCGCTGTGAGCTTCCGCGCCGAAACCATCTCTTCTCCCTCGCGTTCGCGAGCTCCAGGACGCATCTCCGCCATGGCCGAGAGCTCGGCTCCGCCGCGCATGTCACCGCCGTTGATCTAGCCACCGCCACTCGCGTCCGAACCTATAAACGCACTCAGCGCGTTCCCAGGAACCCGTAGCACTCGCGGGTTCGCCCTACCGTGCCCCGCAGCCCGTTTTCGCCCGGAGCCGGACTCCGGCCGCCGCCTCGAGCCCCGCTCCGGCGAGCTCCGGCGCCCCCGCAGCCTCCCACCTGCTCCCCTGGATGCGGACGACGATGGGCTATGCCCCGGTGGTCTTCGCGCGTCCAGACGCCGCTCGTAGCGCAATTCCAGCGAGTCGCCACCGCGCTATTGGTCGCCGCCGGCCAGGACTCCGGCGGGCTGACGTGGCATCGTAGTTAGGCACTAACTACCCCCCTAGAGACTGACAGTGGGCCCCATAGCCACTAATCTAAATTAGATTAGGAATAACTCCTCTGTTAACTAACTGAGTCACTGACGTGTGGACCCCACACGTCAGGTTTGACCCGGTCAGCCACGTTGACTCGCTGACATAGTGATGACGTCATGCTGACGCAGTTATTCTTTTTCTGGAATTATTTTTAAACAAGAAATTCCAGAAAATGATATAAACTTCAAAAATTCATAGAAATTCAATCGTAGCTCAGATTGAAATAATTTATATATGAAAAATTATCAGAAAAATTCAATCTATCCATCTGTACCATTTTCATGCATGACAAACCATCTATACATGCTGTATATATGAAAACACACTTATGGCATATTTAAGAACTTAATTTGGAGTTGTATTTGAAACCCTTGGTTCAAATGGACTTCAACCAAATAAATGCTAGATGCATTAACTCAAACAACATCACATACTCATGCCATGTTCATGCATCATAATGTTGCATATGCTTGTGTTTGATTTCCGACACCGTTCCTTCTCGATAGGTCCTGCTCCGGAGAGTGTTCGAGAGTACCTGTCTGAGGAGCAGTGCCCTGTTGATCTACCAGGCAAGCAAACCCCCTTGTTCATTCTGATACAATCCCACTCTCTCGCTCCTGCTCTCTTTTATTGCATTAGGACAACAACGATTCAACTGCTACTTTATGCTGCGGTAGTTGAACCCATTCCTCTGCATGACCTGTCATTGCCACAGTAAATAGTTAAAACCCACTAGCATGTGTAGGAGTTGTTTGAGCCTTGTTGTGTTCCTACCATGCCATGCCTTCTATTGCTTAGAGTTGCGTCAGGTCTGATTCATCGGGAATGGATCGGAATGTTATGATATGTTCTGGTGCTGAGAGTTAAGCATGTGAACACGATTTGGTAAAGGTAGCGGTGAGAGGCCATGTAGGAGTACATGGTGGGTTGTCTCATTGAGACCGTCCTTAAGAACTGAGTTCTGTGTAAGTTGTCCAATGACTAGCTACTACCACACATTGGGCTCCGGGCGCTCCAAGCTCTCTCGACTTATTAACCGCCTTGAACTCTGTCCAGGAGTTGCAAATAGCTTCTGGTGTTTGTAGGTAGTGCTATTTTTCTACCGAGTGGCACCCGGCAGGGTGGACTTGGGACAGACTAGGCACACGTGGCCCGGTGTACCGAGTGGCACCCGGATGGTGGGCTCGGGAACCCTGTACACATCGTTTGGGGCCGTGAGCGAAACCTCAGCCGGATCTCCTTGCGGATGGAACCCAAATAGGTGATAAACCTGGACTAGAGTCTTGTGTGGTTAGTTAGGTCGTGGCCGACACCCTCGCCAGGCTTCCGCTTGAAGGTTGCCGAGATACATGACGGGTATATGGTGATAAGTGGTGAGAGCGTGTGTGATGAAGTACACCCCTGCAGGGTTATCATGATCTATTCGAATAGCCGTGTCCTCGGTTATGGACTTCTTGGATGCTTACGTGGTACATAGACAACTTAAAGTGGATACTCTAAAATGCTCAAGACAAGTGTGAGTGCTATGGATGGCCTTCTCGTAGGAGAGACGGGGATGAATCCATAGTAGTGTATTGATGTGGTGATTAGTGGACTCGTGTGCGCTGCCTCCCCTCAAAGAAATTTCTCATTTTCGTAGAATAGGATAGCCACTGAGTCAAAGCTGGCTTGCTGCAACTAAACCCCACATTACCTTCTTGATACAAATGCATGTATGATAGTATCTGATGTAAGTCTTGCTGAGTACCTTTGTACTCACGTTTGCTTTATTTATGTTTTGCAGGTGAGACATCTGTCTCACTAGTAGTACCGCTTGTACTTCGACGAGTAGCTTGTTACCTCAGCTACGATCTTGTACCTTGGAGGGACTTGTAGATAGTCAGGCTTCTCGGCTTTTTTTTCTTTTGTAGTTGTCTGTACTTAGACATGTAATGCTTTCGTTGCTTGTATGCTCTGAATGATGGGTCATGTGACCCCTGTTTGTATTGATGCTATGTGGCTCTTCTGAGCCTTTATCTATATGAGTTGCGTTATGTTGTGATGCCATGTTGTATAGCACATACTTGCATGTTATACATACGTGTGACGTGTCTTGCTATGTGTGGGATCCGACAATCTAGTTGTTTATCCTTGGCAGCCTCTCTTATGGGGAAATGTAGTCTAGTGTCTCCTTGAGCCACAGTAGTCCGCTACAGCCCGGTTCACCGGAGTCCTGCTAGCCCAGCACTACTGTTCAGGACACTTGACTGGCCGGCATGTGTTTCACTTTGTTCCTCTGTCTGTCCCTTCGGGGACATGTCACGCGGTGACTTCCGGAGTCCTGTTAGCCCAGTGCTACAGCCCAGATTCATACGCTATTGAACGACATGCTCGAGGTGATTCATGTATGCCTGTCTCCATAGGTTTGTGCCGCTTTGGGTTCACGACTAGCCATGTCGGCCCGAGTTCTCTGTCATACGGATGCTAGCGACACTATCATATACGTGAGCCAAAAGGCGTAAACGGTCCCGGGCCATGGTAAGGCGACACCCGTGGGAATACCGTGCGTGAGGCCGCAAAGTGATATGAGGTGTTACATGCTAGATCGGTGTGACTTAGGATCGGGGTCCCGACAATCATACATCATATTGTGCGTTGCATTCATTGTGTTTTCCTTCTCTGTTGCCGGTATTTGTCCCCTCTCAGTAGACATGGTTCCGACAATGAGTTCAATGACACTGATGAAGAGATATACTATCTTCAGAAGTGCGAGGCAAGCAAAAACCCCTTGTTCATTCTGATACAATCCCACTCTCTCGCTTCTACTCTCTTTTACTGCATTAGAACAACGATCCAATTGTTACATGATGCGGTAATTGAACCCCCTTTCCTCTGCATGACCTGTCATTGCCACTGTAAATAGATGAAACCCACTAGCATGAGCAGGAGTTGTTTGAGCCCTGATGTGCCTACTCATTCATGCTTGTTTGTCATGCCTGCTACTGCTTAGAGTTGAGTCGGGTCTGATTCATTGGGGATGAATTGGAGGTGTGGGAACATGTCCTACTGTTGAGAGTTAAGTGTGTGAACACTATTTGGTAAAGGTATCGATGAGAGGCCATGTAGGAGTACATGGTAGGTTGTTTCATTGAAGCCATCCTTAAGAACTGAGTTCTGTGTTTGTGATCCATGAACAGCTACTACCATGCATTGGGCCCGAAACAAATGGACACTCTCGACTTATTAACTGCCCTTGCCCTCTTTCCAGGAGTTGCAACTAGTTTCTGGTGTTTGTAGGATATGTGTTGGAGGCCATGCGTAGCGCTGACCCTAGGGGTGGGCTATGATGTGGTAGATACATCGTGGACGGGTATGTCGGGCGCCCGTTTGGTGTCGCGGAACCATATACACATCGTTTGGGGCTGTGAGTGAAACCCCGACCGGATCTCCTCGCGGATGGAACCCGAATAGGCGATAAACCTGGACTAGAGACTTGTGTGGTTAGTCAAGTCGTGGTCGACTCCCTCACGAGGCTTCCACTTGAAGGTTGCCGAGATACACGACGTGTACATGGTGGTAAGTGGCGAGAGCGTGTGTGAAGAAGTACACCCCTGCAGCGTTATAAATGATCTATTCGAATAGCCGCGTCCGCGGTAAAGGACCTCTGGGTTTCCTGTACAGTTCATAGACAAGTGAAAGTGGATACCCTAAAATGCGCAAGATAAGCGTGAGTGCTATAGATGGCGTTCTCGTATGGAGACGGGAGCGGATCCATAGTGGTGTATTGAAATGGTGAATATGTGGACTCATGTGCGCCACCTCAAAAGAGTTACTTGCTGTAGTAGTTCAGGTTAGCCACTGAGTCAAAGCTGGCTTGCTGCAGTTAAACCCCACCATCCCTTTGTTGATAATTATGCATATGTAGTTAGTTCCGATGTCAGTCTTGCTGGGTACATTTGTACTCACGTTTGCTTAATTTATGTTTTTGCAGAGAGACTTCAGTCTCGCTAGTAGTTCCGTGTGGACTTTGACGTTTAGCTTGATACCTCAGCTATGATCTTGTGCCCTCGGCAGGATCTGGTAGATTGTCAGGCTTCTCAGCCTTTTTCATTTGTAGATGTCTGTACTCAGACATGTTAAGCTTCCGCGTGTGCTTTGACTTGTATGCTCTGAATGTTGGGTCATGAGACCCATGTTTGTAATATCTTGCTCCTCGGAGCCTATTGAATAAATACTTTGAGTCATAGAGTTATGTTGTGATGCCATGTTGTATTTGCACACATCGAGAATATTGTGTGTATGATTTGAAATGCTTGGTATGTGTGGGATCCGACAACCTAGTTGTTTATCCTTGGTAGCCTCTCTTACCGGGAAATGTCTCCTAGTGTTTCTAGTGAGTCATGGTAGCTTGCTACTGCTCCAGAACACTTAGGCTGGTCGGCATGTGTCCTTCTTCGTTCATGTGTTTGTCCCTTCGGGGAAATGTCACGCGGTGTCTCCAGACTCCTGTTAGCCTGCTACAGCCCAGATTCTCCGGAGTCCTGTTAGCCCAGCTGCTACAGCCCGGATTCACTCGCTGATGACCGACACGTTCGTTGCTGGGTCATGTATGCATGTCCCTGTAAGTTAGTGCCACTTTGGGTTTACGACTAGTCATGTCGGCCCGGGTTCTTTGTCATATGGATGCTAGCGACACTATCATATACGTGAGCCAAAAGGCGCAAACGATCCCGGGCCAGGTAAGGTGGCACCCGTGGGAATACCATGTGTGAGGCCGCAAAGTGATATGATGTGATACATGCTAGATCAGTGTGACTTAGGATCAGGGTCCTGAGAGCTTTGGCATCAGAGCTTGACTACCTGTAGGATCACCAAGCCAATCTGGTCAAAGTTGAGTCTAGAAATTCTTTAGTTATGTAAGGGAATTGATTGTGGGATGGAACGTATGGCTCTTTTCACTCCTTATACCTTATGCCCTTCTGATCCGAGTCATCCTATCTTTCATACGGGGTTAAGGAACTAGGCTCTCTCCTCTTTCTATCGGGATCACATGTTACTAATCCGTAGACTTATAAGATTGGTGAGTTCAAGCCTCAGTTCAGTTCCGACTATCTCCGTGTATTGACAGTTGATGTCAGAACCTTGATACTATGATGATCCCATGGTTATGCCACCATTTTTGCAGGATGTCTCAAATCTTTTTGAGCATTTACAGCCGTTATGTTGTCCGAGTCATCCCAGGTTTCTAGATAATCTGATGCATTTGCAAATCCTTCCTCCCAGTTCCCGATGTCCTTTTGGGCCAGATTAAGCACACTAAACGGTCTGTTGAGGTACTCCATTGCCTTGACATATATGTTGGAGCTAGTATTATGACCCTAGGCATCCTAGAGAGCCACCCAGTAATCTAGCAATGCTTTAGATTCCTAGTGTGATGATTTTGGCCATCATTCTCGAAAGCATCCCGTGATGCCATTTAGTTAATAGGCTTTCTATTCCTGGGTTCTTGAACCCGAGATTCACCCTACTTACTCATGTTGATAGTGTTGCTAGTTCCTTTAGGATATTAGTAACCCTGCGACAGTCCTCGAGGTTTGTGGTATTTCCTTCTTCCAAATACCATGAACCATTAAGGCAGAAGTTCTTTGCACCAAAAGACCACAATCAGAGTACTCTTGAGGAGTTCTCCATTCATAATTGTGATTCTGCCAGTTCTACCTTTCTGCATGGGTTATCTGGAAGAAACCTGTTGAACTTGGTTCGACATATTAATCTATGCATCCACAACTTAGAAAATCATATGTTCTTTGGGTTGTCCCTCTTTAGTTGTTCTCTGGCCCTCGTCTATCAATTGATAGACAGGGGTAGTTGTGCATACGTGATATCGATTCCTATTATCTATGTGGTCCGTCAAGCCATTTTATTCTGGAATGACTAGGAAAACGAACTCCAGTACCTTATCCATATCTAGGATTGGGCCAAAGCAGTCGTACTCCGCAGATCAAATGCTAATCCAGCTTTTGTTCTGTTCCACCTTGGGAGTGTTACTCTCTTTACGTTGGGATTGTCATGAGAATTGCACCACCTCTTATGAATTCTTGACACAGTGATACTTCTCGCCATCATTATTCATTCCTCGGTTCCATGTTGCCGCAACCGGAATGCCGACAAGTGAATTGTGATGTGTGAAATCAACACTCCTAGCAACTGTGTTGCTTGGTAGTAAATAGACAATACTCTTATTCTTAGTGTGTTGGTTATTGAATCATCATCCTAAGATTTATCATGTGACCTAATCCATTTTTCCTGGTGCACTCCTCGATCAATGAGATAGGATTGTGTCAATCCATCACTCTCTTGATCACATCGTCTTGCCTTGAAAAGCAAGATTGTTCTCAAGCTTAGAGACATATCGGTGGTTCATGATTTTCCGGATATCTTCACGGAAGTATCACCAGGTCGTCCCCTGACTGATACGTTGAGTTCGTGATCAAGTTGGTTTTCCAATAAACCACTCTTTCTCCAAGAATCCGTGTTGGATACCCCTGAGCTAGTTGGTTAAGCCAAACAACAACTTGGAGAGTTGGAAGATAAAAGCTTGTCTGACTTAGTTCATGTTAAGGGATATCTTTTTGTGTGTGTGTGTTGAAGAAAGAGGATATCTTCATCAATTGGTCCTCATGATCAGTTATTGGATCTATTGTCTTGTCCAAACTTTGATTTGAGTGTGGGCTATCCTCAAATTAAATCAGAACCAACGATGTTCGTAATGTTATCTTACTCGTTGTTGATCCCTCGGGCATACACCATTACATCCTTTGGTCCGACCAATGCTATCACCGTGTTCACTTAATTAAGGAATTCCATCTATATGGAAGCCTGGATGGTTTGTTGTTGAGCCCATTGACAATAATTTCATCTTGTCCATGATTCATGTTGAACATCTAAATTAGTGTTGGAAACTTTGTAAGAAATGTTTTCATGTTCCATTCATGAAGCTTATGCTTGGATGGAAGAAGTGACTTCCTCTAATTCACGCGCATTCTATGCAAGTTGCCGCCATGAATACGAGAAAGATTGTTTTTGATTCCTCTGAAATCATCCCAAGTTAGTCACGCATATGTGCGAAGTACTCTATGGTTTGATAGGTTGGCCGCCTCCACTACATATGTGTTTCCTAGCACACCAAGCCATTGATTGAATTGTTCAAGGAGAAGAAGTTCCTTCTTAAGAGCATGCCTTATGCAAGGACTTTGATATCCTCGATGATGGTTCCCCACCAGAACTCGGTAGTGTTGCATTGTAAGACTACTATGTGGTCATGCTTGTCTTGGACAACGTGTTCACATGTATGTAGCAGAACCAGCTCATGTTTTGGAGCTTGCTATCATAGTTCACTCCCCGAGAATCTCGCAACGTCATCTCATCGATTTGTGTTGCAAACTTTCATTTTTATTTCTAGACTTGATGAGTCTGGAATATTCTGACACCAACCAGATCTGAATCTCAGGCGGGTATGATGGTTGGAACATTCCCGACATTTGCATTTTGTTCCCAGCTTGCACCGCCTTGTGCCAATTTCCCATGGGCTGCCCTTCTCAGCAATTGTTGTTCAGGATCATATTTAGAAGTGGTCCTACCATGGGTCCCATCCATTTCTGATGATAAGCAAAAATCATACTTTGCGTTGTCTTTGACAAGGTAGTCCACATCATCCATTCTAGTCCGGGTATGACATCCCTTCGTACTCCGCCAAACGATTGTTGTGATTTGCCTTAGGCTGGTATAAAGAGTTTCAATGATCTCTGAATCAAAAGTAATTCTTTTTGCCACTTAAGGGAATATTTCTATGAGTCATCTTCCTTAAGATGTCTCGTTATGGTATCATGGTAACTCAACTCCTCGCTACATTGACAACCGTTCATCACCTTCTTAAGCGTGAAATTGTTGTCTACCTAATGAACCTTCATCATCTGTTACACTCCATCCCTCTGGATGTATGTGTCGTGTCTCAGCTCGAGAGATGTTTCAATGTCTCCCTCCATGAGTTGATCCTGAGTTGTTCGATCTTCGAGAAGATCGATCCTTCTAGAATTTTCCCTTTCCTCTCGATGTCATGTTAGTTAGAGTTCTCAGAGCAAGACATTGAGACAAAGATGGTGATCATATCAACGTTCTTATGAAGTACAACCTGGATCGTGAAGGTTGTGTTAGTTATGTGTTCCCCTTCCATCTTACCCTACGCTTGAATCTCGGGGCGAGATTCTTGTTTACTGGGGGTGAGTTGTCACATCCCTAGTTCTGGTAATGCCTAGTGCTAGCATATGGTGTTGCATCATGTCTACTTTTCTCAGAAAGTTGAAATGGGGATGACAGAACCCCCAGCACCCCCTTAATCCAACTAGGGTTTACTAAAATTCTTTTCAATGAACCTGAAATGCCCTTCTAAAATGTTCATCATCTTTGCCCTGGTCTAGGACCTCTAACAAAAATGGTGCACAACTTTCTAGGACAGCATAAGGTCACTGGATTAAATCATACTCTATTTGTGTTTGGGCATTTAAATACTATAAAATATTTTAAATGTCCAATTAATCATAAACTAAAATGTTTACTGTTGGAAATATTCCAAACAGTGGGCATGAGAAGTTTCATGATTTTTGAGTTAGTTTTAGTATTTTTAATAAAGCTCTAAAGTTGCAGAAAAATAGAAAAACAGAAAATAAGAGAGAGAGAGAGAGACTCACCAGTCTTACCTCACAGCCCACTGGCCAGCCCAACACTGTGCTGGCCCAATGCCCGTCATCTTCTTCCTTTGCCAGAAGGACGACGGCATGGCGCGTGCAAAGGAGGCGAAGCCACCTCCTGCTTCCACCTCCTACTCCTTTCCCCGTCCTCGACCGAGCGCCTGGAGACGCCCACGCTCCCCTGGTTCCTCCCCACCTCACCACGCTCACTTTCCCCCTCCTCTTCTCTCTCCCTCGCACGCAACCAAGCGACCCCGTCGCCGCCGCTCGCCGTTGCCACGACCTAAGCCAGCGCCTAGCCTCCCCGACGTATCCCTCGTCTCAGCCACGTCGTCCTGAAGCTCCACGCCTACTCACGCAAGCCAGGGAGCCCCGTAACATCGCCGGCGTCATCGTGTTCATCGTCGGGCGCCAGAGATCATCGTCATTGATTCGTCATCCACAGCGCATCCCCGAGCTCTCTGGTGACGCCTTAGGATCCGCTGTGAGCCACTGCGTTGATCCCCCTCTCCCCTAGCTCGTTTCCTTCCTCTAACGCCAATGCCCGTCGAAGCCGAGAGCTCTTCACCGCCGTTCATGTCACTGTCGTGGGCACTGTGACCTAGGGCCGCGACTGAGCACACCACCGTGCTCAGTGCAATGCCAGGACCCCAAAACCATCACTTGTTGGTCTCGAACTCCGGCTGCTGCCCCGAGCTCGTTTCTGACGAGCTCCGGCCGCCCTAGCTGCTGTTGCCTGCTGCGCTGGATGCGGGCGAGCTCCAGCTCCCCGCAGGTGCCCTCCGCCGCTCGTTTGGGCGCCGGGAGAGCGAACCCGAGCCCTCCGCCGCGCCTGTTGCCACCGGTGACGAGCCGCCAGCGTGTTAGGCCCTGTTGAATGATACGTCTCCAACGTATCTATAATTTTTTATTGCTCCATGCTATATTATCTACTGTTTTAGACATTTTTGGGCTTTATTATCCACTTTTATATTATTTTTGGGACTAACCTATTAACCGGAGGCCCAGCCCAGAATTGTTGTTTTTTACCTGTTTTAGGGTTTCGAAGAAAAGGAATATCAAACGGAGTCCAAACGGAATGAAACCTTCGGAAACGTGATTTTCTCATCAGATAAGATCCAGGAGACTTGGACCCTCCATCAAGAAAGCCACGAGGCGGTCACGAGGGTGGAGGGTGCCCCCCCCCCTAGGGCGCGCCCCCTGCCTCGTGGGCCCCTCGAAGCTCCACCGACGTACTTCTTCCTCCTACATATATCCACGTACCCCCAAAAACCTAATTCCACTGCCGCAACTTTCTGTATCCACGAGATCCCATATTGGGGCCTATTCCGGAGCTCCGTCGGAGGGGGCATCGATCACGGAGGGTTTCTACATCATCATCCAAGCCCCTCCGATGAAGTGTGAGTAGTTTATTTCAGCCTACGGGTCCATAGCTAGTAGCTAGATGGCTTCTTCTCTCTTTTTGGATCTCAATACAATGTTCTCCCCCTCTCTCGTGGAGATCTATTTGATGTAATCTTCTTTTTGCGGTGTGTTTGTTGAGACCGATGAATTGTGGGTTTATGATCAAGTCTATCTATGAATAATATTTGAATCTTCTCTGAATTCTTTTATGTATGATTAGTTATCTTTGCAAGTCTCTTCGAATTATCAGTTTGGTTTGGCCTACTAGATTGGGTTTTCTTGCCATGGGAGAAGTGCTTAGCTTTGGGTTTGATCTTGCGGTGTCCTTTCCCAGTGATAGAAGGGGCAGCAAGGCACATATTGTATTGTTGCCATCAAGGATAACAAGATGGGGTTTTTATCATATTGCATTAAACTATCCCTCTACATCATGTCATCTTGCTTAAGGCGTTACTCTGTTTTTAACTTAATACTCTAGATGCATGCTGGATAGCGGTCGATGAGTGGAGCAATAGTAGTAGATGCAGAATCATTTCGGTCTACTTGTCTCGGACGTGATGCCTATATACATGATCATACCTAGATGTTCTCATAACTATGCTCAATTCTGTCAATTGCTCAATAGTAATTTGTTCACCCATCGTAGAATACTTATGCTCTTGAGAGAAGCCACTAGTGAAACCTATGGCCCCCGGGTCTCTTTCTCATCATATCAATCTCCATCACTTTATTATTACTTTGCTTTTACTTTGCTTTTACTTTTTACTTTGCATCTCTATACCAAAAATACCAAAAATATTATTTATCATCTCTATCAGATCTCACTTTCGTAAGTGACCGTGAAGGGATTGACAACCCCTAAGCGTGTTGGTTGCATTGAGCTATTGTTTTTGTGTAGGTACAAGGGACTCGAGCGTAGCCTCCTACTAGATTGATACCTTGGTTCTCAAAAACTGAGGGAAATACTTACGCTACTTTGCTGCATCATCCCTTCCTCTTCGGGGAAATCCAACACAGTGCTCAAGAGGTAGCATTGACTAGGGGTTTGACCTCCCCTGGGTCGCTGACATGTGGGCCCAGGCCCCTGCTTAGTTAGTATTAACTTAATTAGTGTTAATTAATTTAGTTAGTTAGACGATCCACTGACATGTCGGCCCCGCCCTGCTAACAACCTAGTTAGGGTTAGATTAGGACTAACTAACTCGGTTAGTTAACTGAGTCACTAACAAGTGGGCCCCACTGGTCAGGTTTGACCTGGACGGCCTGTTGACCTGCTGAGGTCAGCATGACTTAATGCTAACGCAGTAAACATTTTTTGGAATTTAAAATAAATCAGAAATGATTTATAAATTTCAAAAAATGTCAAAAACATCTAAAATTCATAGAAATTCAACCATAACTCAGAATGAAATAAGTTATATATGAAAAATGATCAGAAAAATACAATCTATCCATCTGTACTAGTTTCATACATGTTAAAGAAACTTAACCCTGCTGTTTGTATCAAACATGATAAAGCACTATTTAAATTCATAGTTTGAGTTTGGGGTTGAAACTTTGGTTCAAAATGACTCAAACCCAGCTAGTTGTAGTTGCATTAGCGCAACACACTCATTTTGCCATGTCATGATCATACATCATATTGTGCATTGCATTGATTGTGTTTTCCTTCTCTGTTACTGGTATTTGTCCCCTCTCAGTAGATGTGGTTCCGACGATGAGTTTGATGACACTGATGAAGAGATATACTATCTTCAGAAGTGCCAAGCAAGCAAAACCCCCTTGTTCATTCTGATACAATCCCACTCTCTTGCTTCTGCTCTCTTTTACTGCATTAGGACAACAATGATTCAATTGTTACATGATGCGGTAGTTGAACCCCCTTTCCTCTGCATGACCTGTCATTGCCACAGTAAATAGATGAAACCCACTAGCATGAGTAGGAGTTGCTTGAGCCCTGATGTGCCTACTCATTCATGCTTGTTTGTCATGCCTGCTACTGCTTAGAGTTGAGTCGGGTCTGATTCATCGGGGGTGAATTGGAGGCGTGTGAATATGTCCTACTGTTGAGAGCTAAGTGTGTGAACACGATTTGGTAAAGGTATCGATGAGAGGCCATGTAGGAGTACATGGTGGGTTGTTTCACTGAAGTCGTCCTTAGGAACTAACTTCTGTGTTTGTGATCCATGAACAGCTACTACCATGCATTGGGCCCGAAACAAATGGACCCTCTCGATTTATTAACTACCCTTGCCCTCTGTCCAGGAGTTGCAACTAGTTTCTGGTGTTTGTAGGATATGTGTTGGAGGCCGTGCATAGCGCTGACCCTAGGGGTGGGCTATGATGCAGTAGATACACCGTGGCCAGGTATGCCGGGCGCCCGTTTGGTGTCGCGGAACCCTGTACACATCGTTTGGGGCTGTGAGCAAAACCCCGGCCGGATCTCGTCGCAGATGGAACCCGAATAGGTGATAAACCTGGACTAGAGACTTGTGTGGTTAGTCAGGTCGTGGCCGACTCCCTCGCCAGGCTTCCTCTTGAAGGTTGCCGAGATACACGGCGTGTACATGGTGGTAAGTGGGGAGAGCCTGTGTGAAGAATTACACCCCTGTAGGGTTATAAATGATCTATTCAAATAGCCGCGTCCGCGGTAAAGGACCTCTGGGTTGCATGTATAGTTCATAGACAAGTGAAAGTGGATACCCTAAAATGCGCAAGATAAGCGTGAGTGCTATGGATGGCGTTCTTGTAGGGAGATGGGAGCAGATCCATAGTGGTGTATTGAAATGGTGAATATGTGGACTCGTGTTCACCACCTCAAAAGAGTTACTTGCAGTAGTAGTTCAGGTTAGCCACTGAGTCAAAGTTGGCTCGCTGGAGTTAAACCCCACCATCCCTTTGTTGATAATGATGCATATGTAGTTAGTTCTGATGTAAGTCTTGTTGGGTACATTTGTACTCACATTTGCTTAATTTATGTTTTTGCAGAGAGACTTCAGTCTCACTAGTAGTTTCGTGTGGACTTCAACGTTTAGCTTGATACCTCAGCTACGATCTTTCGCCCTCAGCAGGATCTGGTAGATAGTCAGGCTTCTCAGCCTTTTTCATTTGTAGATGTCTATACTTAGACATGTTAAGCTTCTGCACGTGCTTTGACTTGTATGCTCTGAATGTTCGGTCATGAGACCCATGTTTGTAATATCTCGCTCCTCGGGGCCTATTGAATAAATACTTTGAGTCATAGAGTTATGTTGTGATGCCACGTTGTATTTGCACATATCGAGCATATTGTGTGTATGATTTGAAATGCTTGGTATGTGTGGGATCTGACAACCTAGTTGTTTATCCTTGGTAGCCTCTCTTACCTAGAAATATCTCCTAGTGCTTCCAGTGAGCCATGGTAGCTTGCTACTGCTCCGGAACACTTAGGCTGGCCGGCATGTGTCCTTATTCGTTCCTGTGTCTGTCCCTTCGAGGAAATGTCACGTAGTGTCTCTGGAGTACTGTTAGCCTGCTATAGCCCGGATTCTCCGGAGTCCTGTTAGCCCAGCTGCTGCAGCCCGGATTCACTCACTGATGACCGACACGTTCGTTGCTGGATCATGTATGCATGTCCCTATAAGTTAGTGCCACTTTGGGTTTACGACTAGTCATGTCGGCCCGGGTTCTTTGTCATATGGATGCTAGTGACACTATCATATACGTGAGCCAAAAGGTGCAAACGGTCCTGGGCCAGGTAAGGTGGCACCCGTGGGAATACCGTGCGTGAGGCCGCAAAGTGATATGATGTGCTACATGCTAGATCGGTGTGACTTAGGATCGGGGTCCTGACAGACACTCTATTTGTCTATGTATTAACACATGTACTAAGCTTCTGGTTAATACAATTCTAGCATGAATAATAAACATTTATCATGATATAAGAAAATATAAATAACACCTTTATTATTGCCTCTAGGGAATATTTCATTCAGTCTCCCACTTGCACTAGAGTCAATAATCTAGATTACACAGTAATTATTCTAACACCCATGGAGTCTTGGTGCTGATCATGTTTTGTTCGTGAGAGAGGCTTATTCAACGGGTCTGCAACATTCAGATTCGTATGTATCTTGCAAATCTCTATGTCTCCCTCCATGACTTGATCGCGGATGGAATTGTAGTGTCTCTTGATGTGCTAGGTTCTCTTGTGATATCTGGATTCCTTTACCAAGGCAATTGCACCAGTATTGTCACAAAAGATTTTCATTGGACCTGGTGCACTATGTATTACACCTAGATCGGATAGGAACTCCTTCATCTAGACTCCTTCATTTGATGCTTCCAAAGCAGCTATGTATTCCGCTTCACACGTAGATCCCACCATGACGCTCTGTTTAGAACTGCACCAACTGACAGCTCCACTATTCTATAAAAATACGTATCCGGTTTGAGACTTAGAGTCATCCGGATCAGTGTCAAAGCTTGGATATTTATGACGAGCTCTATGTCACCTCCATAAACGAGAAACATATCCTTAGTCCTTTTTAGGTATTTCAGGATGTTCTTGACCGTTGTCCAGTGATCCACTCTTGGATTACTTTGGTACCTCCCTGCTAAACTAATAGCAAGGCACACATCACGTCTGGTACACAACATTGCATACATGATAGAACCTATGGCTGAGGCATAGGGAATGACTTTCATTTTCTCTCTATCTTCTGCAGTGGTCGGGCATTGAGTCTGACTCAACTTCACACCTTGTAACACAGGCAAGAACCCTTTCTTTGCTTGATCCATTTTGAACTTCTTCAAAACTTTATCAAGGTATGTGCTTTGTGAAAGTCCAATTAAGTGTCTTGATCTATCTCTATAGATCTTGATGCCCAATATATAAGAAGCTTCTCCGAGGTCTTTCAAATAAAACTCTTATTCAAGTATCCTTTTATGCTATCGAAAAATTATATATCATTTCCAATCAACAATATGTCATCCACATATAATATTAGAAATGCTATAGAGCTCCCACTCACTTTCTTGTAAATACAGGCTTCTCCAAAAGCTGTATAAAATCATATGCTTTGATTACACTATCAAAACGTGTATTCCTTTGGATCATAAATGGATTGTTGGAGCTTGCACACTTTTTTAGCACCCTTTGGATCGATAAAACCTTTTGGTTGCCTCATATACAACTCTTCTTCCAGAAATCCATTCAGGGATGCAGTTTTGACATCCATTTGCCTTCATAATCATAAAATGTGGCAATTGCTAACATGATTCGGACAGACTTAAGCATCGCTATGGGTGAGAAAGTCTCATCGTAGTCAACTCCTTGAACTTGTTGAAAACCTTTCACAACAAGTCAAGCTTTGAAGATAGTAACATTACCGTCAGCGTCAGTCTTCTTCTTGAAGATCCATTTATACTCTATGGCTTGCCGATCATCGGGCAAGTCAACCAAAGTCCACGCTTTGTTCTCATACATGGATCCCATCTCAGATTTCATGGCCTCAAGCCATTTTGCGGAATCTGGGCTCATCATCGCTTCCTCATAGTTCGTGTAGGTTCGTCATGGTCAAGTAACATAACCTCCAAAACAGGATCACCGTACCACTCTGGTGCGGATCTTACTCTGGTTGACCTACGAGCTTTGGTAGTAACTTGATCAGAAGTTTCATTATCATCATCATTAGCTTCCTCATTAATTGGTGTTGGAATCACTGGAACTGATTTCTGTGATGAACTACTTTCCAATAAGGGAGCAGGTACAGTTACCTCATCAAGTTCTACTTTCCTCCCACTAACTTCTTTTGAGAGAAACTCCTTCTCTAGAAAGGATCCATTCTTAGCAACGAATATCTTGCCTTCGGATCTGTGATAGAAGGTGTAACCAACAGTCTCCTTTGGGTATCCTATGAAGACACATTTCTCCAATTTGGGTTCGAGCTTATCAGGTTGAAGCTTTTCACATAAGCATCACAGCCCCAAACTTTAAGAAACGACAACTTGGGTTTCTTGCCAAACCATAGTTCATATGGTGTCATCTCAACAGATTTCGATGGTGCCCTATTTAACATGAATGCAGTCGTCTCTAAAGCATAACCCCAAAACGATAGCGGTAAATCAGCAAGAGACATCATAGATCGCACCATATCTAATAAAGTGCGGTTATGATGTTCGGACACACCATTACGATGTGGTGTTCAAGGTGGAGTGAGTTGCAAAACTATTCTGCATTGTTTCAAATGAAGACCAAACTCATAACTCAAATATTCACCTTCACGATCAGACCGTAGAAATTTAATTTTCTTGTTACAATGATTTTCCACTTCACTCTGAAATTCTTTGAACTTTTCAAATGTTTCAAACTTATATTTCATTAAGTAGATATACCCATATCTGCTCAAATCATCTGTGAAGGTTAGAAAATAACAATACCCGCCACGAGCATCAACACTCATCGGACCGCATACATCAGTATGTATTATTTCCAATAAGTCTGTTGCTCGTTCCATTGTTCCGGAGAACGGAGTTTTAGTCATCTTTCCCATGAGGCATGGTTCGCAAGGATCAAGTGATTCCAAAAGCCCATCAGCATGGAGTTTCTTCATGCGCTTTACATCAATATGACCAAAACGGCAGTGCCACAAATAAGTTGCACTATCATTATTAAACTTATATCTTTTGGCTTCAATACTATGAATATGTGTATCACTACTATTGAGATTCAATAAAAATAGACCACTCATTAAGGGTGCATGACCATAAAAGATATTACTCATATAAATAGAACAACCATTATTCTCTGATTTAAATGAATAATCGTCTTGCATCAAACAAGATCCAGATATAATGTTCATGCTCAGCGCTGGCACCAAATAACAATTATTCAGGTCTAATACTAATCCCAAAGGTAGATGTAGAGGTAGTGTGCCGACCGCGATCACATCGACTTTGGAACCATTTCCCACGCGCATCGTCACCTCGTCCTTAGCCAATCTTCACTTAATCTATATCCCCTGTTTTGAGTTGCAAATGTTAGCAACAGAACCAGCATCAAATACCCAGGCGCTACTGCGAGCATTAGTAAGGTACACATCAATAACATGTATATAAAATATACCATTCACTTTGCCATCCTTCTTATCCGCCAAGTACTTGGGGTAGTTCCGCTTCCAGTGACCAGTCCCTTTGCAGTAGAAGCACTCAGTCTCAGGCTTAGGTCCAGACTTGGGCTTCTTCACTTGAGCAGCAATTTGCTTGCCATTCTTCTTGAAGTTCCCCTTCTTCCCTTTGCCCTTTTTCTTGAAACTAGTGGTCAACACTTGATGCTCCTTCTTGATTTCTACCTC
Organism: Triticum urartu; assembly: GCF_003073215.2. NCBI lineage: Eukaryota > Viridiplantae > Streptophyta > Magnoliopsida > Poales > Poaceae > Triticum > Triticum urartu. The sequence continues at coordinate 140,265,134 of NC_053026.1, forward strand.
CGCGGCCTTTAGCATTGCGAAGAGCTCGAGAATTGTCTTATCCATCCCTTGCATATTATAGTTCATCATGAAGCTTTTGTAGCTTGGTGGCAGTGATTGAAGAACTCTGTCAATGACACTATCAACTGGAAGATTAACTCCCAGCTGAGTCAAGTGATTGTGGTACCCAAACATTCTAAGTATATGCTCACTAACAGAACTATTCTCCTCCATTTTGCAGATGTAGAACTTATTCTCTCAATCCGGGCATTTGCTTGAAATATTAACTTTAACTCCTATAACATCTCATATGCTCCATGATGTTCAAAATGTCATTGAAGTCCCGGTTCTAAGCCGTAAAGCATGGCACACTGAACTATCGAGTAGTCATTAGATTTGCTCTTCCAGACGTTCATAACATTTGGTGTTGCTCCTGCAGCAGGTTTGGCACCCAGCGGTGCTTCTGGGATGTAATTCTTCTGTGCAGCAATGAGGATAATCCTCAAGTTACGGACCCAGTCCGTGTAGTTGCTACCATCATCTTTCAACTTAGCTTTCTCTAGGAGCGCATTAAAATTCAACGGAACAACTGCATGGGCCATTTATCTACAACAACTTAGACATGCAAAATACTATCATGTACTAAGTTCATGATAAATTAAAGTTCAATTAATCATACTCCCTCCGTCCCAAAATTCTTGTCCTAGATTTTCCTAGAGATGGATGTATCTAACACTAAAATGTAACTAGATACATCCGTGTTTAGACAAATCTAAGACAAGAATTTTGGGACGGAGGGAGTATTACTTAAGAACTCCCAGTTAGATAGACATCCCTCTAATCATCTAAGTGATCACGTGATCCATATCAACTAAACCATGTCCGATCATCACGTGAGATGGAGTAGTTTTCAATGGTGAACATCACTTTGTTGATCATATCTACTATATGATTCACGCTCGACCTTTTGGTGTCAGTGTTCCGAGGCCATATATGCATATGCTAGGCTCGTCAAGTTTAACTTGAGTATTCTGCTTGTGCAAAACTGGCTTGCACCCGTTGTATGTGAACGTAGAGCTTATCACACCCGATCATCACGTGGTGTCTCGGCACGACGAACTGTAGCAACGGTGCATACTCAGGGAGAACACTTATACCTTGAAATTTATTATGAGATTATCTTATAATGCTACCGCTGTACTAAGAAAAATAAGATGCATAAAGGATAAACATCATATGCAATCAAAATAAGTGATATGATATGGCCATCATCATCTTGTGCCTTTGATCTCCATCTCCAAAGCACCGTCGTGATCACCATCGTCACCGGCTTGACACCTTGATCTCCATCGTAGCATCATTGTCGTCTCGACAACTATTGCTTCTACGACTATCGCTACCGCTTAGTGATAAAGTAAAGCAATTACATGGCAATTGCATTTCATACAATAAAGCGACAACCATATGGCTCCTTCCAGTTGCCGATAACTTTGTTACAAAACATGATCATCTCATACAACAATTTATATAATCACGTCTTGAACATATCACATCACAACATGCCCTGCAAAAACAAGTTAGACGTCCTCCACTTTGTTGTTGCAAGTTTTACGTGGCTGCTACGGGCTTAGCAAGAACCGTTATTACCTACGCATCAAAAAACCACAACGATTTTTCGTTAAGTGTGTTGTTTTAACCTTCAACAAGGACCGGGCATAGTCACACTCGATTCAACTAAAGCTGGAGAAACAGACACCCACTAACCACATGTGTGTGAAGCACGTCGGTCGAACCAGTCTCATGAACGCGGTCATGTAATGTCGTTCTGGGCCGCTTCATCCAACAATACTGCCGAATCAAAGTATGACATGCTGGTAAGCAGTATGGCTATTATCGCCCACAACTCTTTGTGTTCCACTCATGCATATAACATCTATGCATAGACCTGGCTCTGATGCCACTGTAGGGGAACGTAGTATTTCAAAAAAAAATCCTACGATCATGCAAGATCTATCTAGGAGAATCATAGCAACGAGCGGGAAGAGTGTGTCCATGTACCCTCGTAGACCGAAAGCGGAAGCGTTTAGCAACGCAGTTGATGTAGTTGAGCGTCTTCGCGATCCAACCGATCAAGTACCGAATGCATGGCACCTCCGTGATCTGCACACGTTCAGCTCGGTGACATTACTCGAACTCTAGATCCAGCTGAGGCCGAGGGAGAGTTTTGTCAGCACGACGGTGTGGTGACGGTGATGATGAAGTTACCGACGTAGGGCTTTGCCTAAGCACTATGACAATATGACCGAGGTGGAAATCTGTGGAGGGGGGCACCGCACATGGCTAAGAAATCAACTTGTGTGTCTATGGGGTGCCCCCCTCCCCCGTATATAAAGGAGGGGAGGAGGGGTCGGCCGGCCTCAAGGGGCGCGCCCAAGGGGGGATCCTACTCCTACTAGGAGTAGGTTCCCCCCTTTCCTAGTCCAACAAGGAGGGGAAGGAAGGAGTAAGGGGAGAGAAGGAAGGAGGGGAGGCGCCGCCCCCACCCCTTGTCCAATTCGGACTGGGGGGCGCGCGCCACCTCCTGGCCGACCCTCTCTCCTCTAAGGCCCATGGTGGCCCATTAACTTCTCAGGGGGGTTCCGGTAACCCTCCCGCACTCCAGTTTTATCAGAAACTCTCCGGAACAATTCTGGTGTCCGAACAACATGGTCCAATATATCAATCTTTATGTATCGACCATTTCGAGACTCCTCGTCATGTCTGTGATCTCATCCGGGACTCCGAACAACCTTCGGTACATCAAATCACATAAAATCATAATACCTATCATCATGAACGTTAAGCGTGTGGACCCTACGGGTTCGAGAACTATGTAGACATGACCGAGACACTTCTCTGGTCAATAACCAACAGCGGAACCTGGATGCTCATATTGGTTCCTACATATTCTACGAAGATCTTTATCAGTCAAAACGCACAACAACATACGTTGTTCCCTTTGTCATCGGTATGTTCACTACTGCATGATGCTGCTAACGCGACACTACGATCAGAGACCCTTCGACGAAACTGTGTGCGACGCCATAATCACAAACGGTGGTGTTAAAAAACCGTCAAAAAAGGTGCAAAACGTTTGCAATGGAGGATGCATCAAAAACAGTTCAGATTTTAGTTGCGTGTGCGATGCAGGGCATACGGTTTAGCTCAATTAACTGTTTGTGATGAGGAGGAACAAAAGAAACAGGCAGCCAGATGAAGATGTGTGCGATGTACAGCATACAGTTCACTCGGATGAACTGTTTGTGATTAGGCAACACAAAAGAAACGGTCAGACAGATCAAGGTGTGTGTGATTGAGGGCATACGCTTCAGAAGGATTAACTGTTTGCAATTAGGCAACAGAACAGAAACGGGTCAGCCAGATCAAAGTGTCTACGATTGATGGCATACACTTCACATGGATGAACTGTTTGCGATTAGCCACAACAAATTGGAACAGTTAGATAGATCAACATGTGTGCGCTAGACGAGCACACACATTCTAATTAAAAAAAGTGTGCGCGATGGTAATAACGAGTGCGCACGGTTGTTGGAACAAGACGTGTGCTGACATTGCCTATTGCGGTGCACCCTATGGTGCAAACGCCACGTACGCGGTCGGGAAGGCGTACGTGCCCACGTTACGCCTTCCGGGAATAGTGCCACACTTATAACCGTCAGTAAATTTTGAGCATGCGTCCCGTCACATTCCAAATTGCAAACCTGTTCACACCAATCAAAACCTAAACGGTTTCCCACTTAGGAGTGTATTACTACTCGGTTATCAATACTACTACTCCAAGATGACTGCACATTCCTCCTCAACTCCTCATCCACAAAAAGTCAAAAACAAACAAGTCATTCATCATCATTCCCTTGCGTCCTCCATGGCCGGTGTGAGTTCTGGCTCGAGAGATTGCCACCAGGGAGAGGCGAGCCTGGAAGCGGAAGCATGAGAGATGTCCCGCCTCGCCGCGAAAGTAGCCAACATGTCCCGCCGCACGACCGTAGCAGCAGAGAAGTCCCGCCACACCGTCGAAGCAGCACGAAGGTCCCGCCGCGCCGTCGATGCAGCAAACTAGTCTGGAAGCGCCGCAAAAGCAGAAAAGATGTCCCGCCGCACCGTGAATGTAGCAGAGATGTCCTCCCGCGCCGCGGCGGCCTGGGAAAATGTCTCGTGGGCAGGCAAGGACTCTTATAGGCGCATGCGTGCCCTCGTCCTTAGGTAGATGGATCAGATCTCCAGGTGGGCGAGGTTGCAGGATGACCTGAAAGCCTCGTTTGAACAGTCCACCGACGTCATCCTGCAACTAAATGAGAGAAATGTGAAGCTCCGGGCCAAGCGCGACCTGCTGAGGGAGAAGATCATCCGAAGTGCGAAGCAGCAGGAGCAGACCACTACCTTGTTGAAGAGGATCGGCGTCATTGTCGAGAAACTTATGGACGAGAATGCCATGTTGCGCATTGAGCGCAGAAGGCTGGTGGAGGAATCCGTGGATGCTCTCAAGCAGCATCTAGAGGAGAAGAAAGAGCTTGTCGCCGCTCGCCGTGGAGACTAGTTCTCGCGGCCTGCAGCAACGTGTCAAGAAAGTAGAGATCAGTGAGCTAGATTGTTGTCTTCCTTCTTCTTTTGCCCTTGTGTATTTCAGGTGTTGCCGCATGTGGCTTTTCTTAATTATGTTTCTAAATATGTAAGACAATTATTATCCACTGTCATTGTCCTTATATTCATCATGCTTGCTATAAGTCGTAGTCGATGCTATATAGGTCCATCGGATCTTACATCAAGATCGGTGCAAAACTTTCTTTTCAGATTTTTCATTTTTCTCTCTTAAATCTTAGTCCAGTGAGACATATAGCCACGCCGTAGAACAGGTGCTCGGGCGCCATTAATGGAGATGTTGGGAGGGAGGTGTGCGGCCGGTAGCGGTCAAAGGGCTCTCCTCCCGATTAGCACGCGCAGGGGTCTAATCGCACGCCTCCCATACTCAAATAGCTACCCCTCATGGCACCTCCTAGCCAATAAAAAAAGGGGACGCGTGACCGCACGTAATTGGTAAGTAGAACACCCACAGTTTCAATAATACTTATGTTTCTGATTTGTAACGTGACAACACTTGTTCCAAAATGACTTTGTTGATTGTTAATGTGTGCGCCTCCGCAAATCGGACAGAAAAATTACCACAGCATGTTGGTGCCATCTCATGACACCATGCCAAGTTTCATGATTTTCAGGCGTGTTTTGGATTTACAGGAATTAAAAACCCAAGTTTCTCAATCTTTCCGGATGAGCCATGACGCCCAGATGTTTGAATTTCACTCCCATCTCTTGCATGGGACCTAGAAATTCACCCAAGGACACACATTTGATTTTTTAAACAACTTTGGTGCACTGGAGCATGTGCTTGTAGTTCAAATTTGAATTATGCACATTAAATGCGTAGAAACTCAATTAATGTATAAAAAGGACAAACGAACCTGGAATAATTCCAAAATTTAGCACGATACTTCTATTTGGTCTAATCTGCCTGTGTAAAAAATTAAGGCGGGAGAAGGCAGTGTACGTATGTCGTTTCGCACATGGAGGTGACACGTTCCCTCTCGGAACCACGAGCCTTCTTGAGGGAAGCTCTGGTTTGCCAGAAGCTTACACCAAAGCTTGTCCCAATTCGGCCAAAAAATTACCGCAGCATGTTGGTGGCATGTCATGACACAATGCCAAGTTCCATGATTTTCAGGCGTGTTTTGGATTTACGGGAATTTAAAAACCAAGTTTCTCAATCTTTCCGGCCGAGCCACGATGCCCAGATGTTTGAATTTCACTCCCATCTCTTGCATGGGATCTAGAAATTCACCCAAGGACACACATGTGATTTTTCAAACAACTTTGTTGCACTGGAGCATGTGCTTGTAGTTTAAATTTGAATTATGCACATTAAATGCATAGAAACTCAATTAATGTATAAAAAAGGCCAAACGAACCCGGAATAATTCCAAACGTTAGCACGGTACTTCTATTTGGTCTAATCTGCCTGTGTAAAAAAATTAAGGCGGGAGAAGGCAGTGTATGTATGTTGTTTCGCACACGGAGGTGACACATTCCCTCTCGGAACCACGAGCCTTCTTGAGGGAAGCTCCGGTTTGCAAGAAGCTTACACCAAAGCTTATCCCAATTCAGCCAAAAAAATACTGCAGCATGTTGGTGCCATGTCATGATACCATGCCAAGTTTCATGACTTTCAGGCGTGTTTTGGATTTACAAGAATTAAAAAACCAAGTTTCTCAATCTTTCCAGCCAAGCCACGATGCTCAGCTGTTTGAATTTGACTCCCATCTCTTGCATGGGACCAAGAAATTCACCCAAGGACACACATGTGATTTTTCAAACAACGTTGGTGCACTGGAGCATGTGCTTCTAGTTCAAATTTGAATTATGCACATTAAATGCATGGAAAATCAATTAATGTATAAAAAGGCCAAATGAACCTGGAATAATTCCAAAAATTAGCATGGTACTTCTATTTGGTCTAATCTGCATGTGTAAAAAAATTAAGGCAGGAGAAGGCAGTGTACGTATGTTGTTTCGCACACGGAGGTGACACATTCCCTCTCGGAACCACGAGCCTTCTTGAGCGAAGCTCCGGTTTGCAAGAAGCATACACCAAAGCTTGTCCCAATTCGGCAAAAATTACCGCAGCATGTTGGTGGCATGTCATGACTCCATGCAAGCTTCATGATTTTCAGGTGTGTTTTGGATTTACAGGAATTAAAAAAACCAAGTTTCTCAATCTTTCCGGTCGAGCCACGACACCCAGCTGTTTGAATTTCACTCCCATCTCTTGCATGGGACCTAGAAATTCACCCAAGGACACACATGTGATTTTTCAAACAACTTTGGTGCACTGGAGCCTGTGCTTGTAGTTCAAATTTGAATTGTGCACATTAAATATGCAGAAACTCAATTAATGTATAAAAAGGCCAAACAAACCCGGAATAATTCCAAAATTTAGCACGGTACTTCTATTTGGTCTAATCTGCCGGTGTAAAAAATTAAGGCGGGAGAAGGCAGTGTACGTATGTCGTTTCGCACACGGAATTGACACGTTCCCTCTCGGAACCACGAGCCTTCTTGAGGGAAGCTCCGGTTTGCAAGAATCTTACACCAAAGCTTGTCCCAATTCGGCCAAAAGATTACCATAGCATGTTGGTGCCATGTCATGACACCATGCCGAGTTTCATGATTTTCAGGCGTGTTTTGGATTTACAGGAATTAAAAAACCAAGTTTCTCAATCTTTCCGGCCAAGCCACGATGCCCAGATGTTTGAATTTCACTCCCATCTCTTGCATGGGACCTAGAAATTCACCCAAGGATACACATGTGATTTTTCAAACAACTTTGGTGCACTAGAGCATGTGCTTGTAGTTCAGATTTGAATTATGCACATTAAATGCCCAGAAACTCAATTAATGTATAAAAAAGGCCAAACAAACACGGAATAATTCCAAAATTGAGCACGATACTTCTATTTGGTCTAATCTGCCAGTGTACAAAAATTAAGGTGGGAGAAGGCAGTGTACGTATGTCGTTTCTCACACGGAGGTGACACGTTCCCTCTCGGAACCAAGAGCCTTCTTGAGGGAAGCTCCTGTTTGCAAGAAGCTTACACGAAAGCTTGTCCCAATTCGGCCAAAAAAATTACTGCAGCATGTTGGTGCCATGTCATGACACCATGCCAAGTTTCATGATTTTCATACGTGTTTTGGATTTACAGGAATTGAGAAACTAAGTTTCTTAATCATTCCGGTCGAGCCACGACACCTAGATGTTTGAATTTTATTCTCATTTCTTGGATGGGACCTATAAATTCACCCAAAGGCACACATGTGATTATTCAGCAAACTTTGGTGCATTGGAGCATGTGCTTGTAGTTCAAATTTGAATTATGCACATTAAATGCCCAGGAACTCAATTAATGCATAAAAATGTCAAACGAACCCAGAATAATTCCAAATTTAAACACGACACTCATGTACTAGTTGCATGTTCATTGTACGTAAATGTTCTAGCAATTCAAACACCATCCTTTCCCTCCATAACACCATTTCGTCTTTCAAAACATAATGAAAAAAATCAGGTATACCACAAACAGTTTACTAGAAAGAATCGTGTGGGATGCGATATAAAATATCTTGATGCACCGTCTTGTCTGGCTTACGCAGGAAGCTTCGTCGTCTATAGTCCACCGCCCCCGCTTGAACCACACTTGCGCGCCAGTTTCTCACGGCACTGAGTGAAAAATTTTGGCCACCGCGGAAATATCTATCTCCCCGCCCCCTCCCGCCTACCAAAAGCCACATTTCCACTATTCCTCCTTGCTTTCCAAGTTCAAACCTTCACTGTTGCTTACTGGCAGCTCAGCCTCCTCACCGGTGAACCTTCTTCTTGCAGCGCCGCCTCCTCGCCGACTACCCTTATTCTTGCAGCGCTGCCTCCTCACAAGCGACCCTTCTTCTTGTAGCACCGACTCCTCGCCGGCGACCCTTCTTCTTGCTGTGCGGCCTCCTCGCCGCCAACCCTTCTTCTTGTTGCGCGGCCTCATCGATATGGTCAGGTAATCCACACCCCACCCACACCATCCTCCTCCTTTCCCATCCCACATGCCCCAACCGATGAAGTGACACCTTCCGTCGAAATCACTGCCCCCTCCTCCAATTAAGCGCCGCCCACAGCCATTTTACACGCGGTATAACATGGACCTGAGTAGCATGCGGTCGCACGCGCGAACGAGGTCGCTATGGCTGCCATGCGTGTCGACCGCTAGATCTTGGAAGAGCACCTCGTCTTTGAGGCCACCGTTGACACCGCCACGCGGTTGTCTACTTTAAAATACGGTTCAAGATGTTTTCTCAAGTCCACCGCCAGTGCCTTCTAGTGATTTGTCCTCTGTAATGATAATATGCAATCTAATGTTCAGTTAACAGTTTGGTCCTCTGAAATGTAATGTTCAATTAACATTTTGTTCCAACAATTGCTAAATTTCGTAGTACTGTTCTCAAGCATTCTTTGTTTTGTTAACTATCTTATCTTCTAGTACATGTTTCTATTCTGCAATGTCGTCTTCAGTTAACTATTTTTGTTCATTTGGTCTGTTGTCCATTTAACTGTCTGGTTCAGTTCTACAATTTGATTTTCATTAGCCGTGGGTACAATTTTGTATTGTTATGCATGTGACACCAATCGAATTTGGCTGTACTCAATACATATTCTACTGATAGTATGGCAACTCTCAGTTAACTTGATCAAGATCTTCCTTATGTGTGTTGCAGGGAAACAATGGGAGACACTACGGTTTACCATCGAGGTTTGTTCAAGGAGGGTCCTTTGGATAATAGCACATTATTGTGCAGTTGCAGGAATCATTCTAATATTTAGGTTTCTTAAAAATTTGGTCTTGCACATGTAGGTCCTGCTGTCAGAGGCTTAGACCCACTATTCGACCCATTTTGCATATGGGGAAATGAGATGTCCATAAATATCAGTCAAGTCAAGAAACTCAGAAAGAGTGTTAGGATGAAGAAACTTGCGACGAATAATAGTAAGATCTTTGTTTGCACAATGAAGAAGACATCAGTCAACTATAGGATGGTACCAACTCTTTTACCTTGTTTTTACCCCTTGTGCCATTTCAAAATTTACAACAGCGATTTATGCATAGCTTTGTTTTTAGTACTTTTCAAAGCAGTTCACCGATGATTACCTCTCAAACCACCTGCATGGTCCAGAGGCGAGGAAGGTATTCATTCAACACCCACGGTACAATATTGAAGTCTTGCTGAAGAGGATGAAGGTTGGGCGGGCAATTATCCATAGCCACTGGCCTAAAGTTGCAAGGACATTCAACATCACTGAAGGCTCAATATTTGCCTTCTGCTTCTACAGTTTCCTAGATGAGATTCATCTGTCTATTTACCGTGTATGATGCTACTTTCCAAAGGTTTTTGATGCTGCCTGTGAAACTTGGTGCTGTTGTGTAATGGCGTAACTGAGTGCCAAAGCTATCTGATGTAATTCGATTATGAAATCCTGGTTACTTTTATACGAATATGAAATAACTGGCATGTTTTATAAGAAATATCAGTTTGATTAGTACATGGATTATCAATAATAGGCTAATTACACTTCTTATTGGGGTTTTCTATTGCAGACGGTTACTCAGACAGCACCGCGGGCGATGAACTCAAACAACCCGCATGGTTTCTAGAAAGTAGGCGTGTTCGGTCAACTAACAATCACACATGGCTTCCGGCAGCGAACTGTTTGTGTTAGGCGACCTTGCACAAACGTTTCCACACAAAGAACTATGTGTGATATACATACAAATGGAAACGTTTTCCCTGGATTGACTGGTGGGATGTACATACGAACATAAACGAATTCCTTGGATTGACTGTGTGTGATATACATACCTACGAAAATGTTTTTCTGGGATTCACCATGTGGGATGTACATACCTACGGAAATGATTTTCTCATATTACCGTGTGGGATGTACATACCTACGGAAATGATTGGGTTTCGATGCCTCGCCCGATCGCACACGGCCCCAGCCTGGGTCCGAGGAGGGCCTATCCCCGATGATTTCTGGGTCGTGTGGGATGGACACCCTATCACACACACTCACTTGGCGACGGTTCCAAATGCCATCGCGGAAAGGGGTTAAAAACCGTTTGTTTAGCACGTCGTTGCACCAGTGGTTACTTGCCCGAGATTTGATCGTCGGTGTCATCATACCTAGTTCAATCTCGTTACCGAAAAGTCTCTTTACTCGTTCCGTAGTGCATCTTCCCGCAACTAACTCATTAGTCACATTTCTTGCAAGGCTTATAGTGATGTGCATTGCCGAGAGGGCCCAAAGATACCTCTCCGGCAATCAGAGTGAAAAATCCTAATCTCGATCTATGCCAACTCAACAGACACCATCGGAGACACCTGTAGAGCATCTTTATAATCATCCAATTATGTTGTGACGTTTGATAGCACACTAAGTGTTCCTCCGGTATTCAGGAGTTGCATAATCTCATAGTCATAGGAACATGTATAAGTTATGAAGAAAGCAATAGCAATAAACTAAACGGTCATAGTGCTAAGCTAACGGATGGGTCTTGTCCATCACATCATTTTCTAATGATGTGATCTCGTTCATCAGATGACAACACATGTCTATGGCTAGGAAACTTAACCATCTTTGATTAACGATCTAGTCTAGTAGAGGCATACTAGGGACACTCTGTTTGTCTATGTATTCACACATGTACTAAGTTTCTAGTTAATACAATTCTAGCATGAATAATAGACATTTATCATGATATAAGGAAATATAAATAACAACTTTCTTATTGCCTCTAGAGCATATTTCCTTCATCTAGTCCATGTTTAGTGCCTAGAACCAAACAAGTAGGGACTAGGGACTTTTTAGTTGGGACTAAAAGAAGTCCTAGGACTTTTTAACCAAACAGGGCCTTAGATTAACAACAGCTAAAGAGTTGTACGGGACAGTGGACGCACCAGCACCATGTGCATCTACCAATGTATAAAGAGGTGATGCACAGTCTGTTGCAACAAAGAACAAACAACCAAGGAGTATATTTGTGTTGGTCCCAGTTTTGTTATCTTTAGACACATTTCCCTATGTGAGGGCAGCAAATCTAGTCCTACTCAAACTCTACAGCCTTGTCCCCCAAAATAGAAAGATTAGTTCGTTATAGATGTGTGTACTGCGTTTGTCATTGTTTTCCCTTTTCGACCAACATAGGTGCTGGATAGCCAGTCTGTACTACTTTCCCCCCTTCCTTTCCTCCTTGAACCACATCCTAGATTCATTCTATACAACTTTACCCACTACTTTCCTATTTGATCCAACACCTAGATTCGAGTGCAGAAGCAGAAAAGCCCACATGCACCTAGAGCAATGCATGTGGAATAATTAAATTATACCTTAAGGTTCTCGGGGTGTGGCTCAGTGGGCTGCGGGAGGCCAATCTGCCCACACTATGTACGGCGGCGAGGAAGAAGGGGTCGGAGGCCCTCCCGCGCTACCGCTGGGAAAGAGAACAGTTGCGCCGGTAGTGGATTCCCTCCCTAGCCAACAGCGACAGCGTTAAGCCTCGTTCCCTTCCCAGCGGACAGATCCTACCGGCTCTTTAACCAGCAGTGAGGGAAGAGAGAGAGAGAGAGAGAGAGGCCAACGAATTCTTGTTTAGATCTAGAGAGGGTGAGAGAGTGTGAAGAGAGCAACTACAAGCGCTGAGGCTACAGCGTCTGTATATATAGTGGAGAGAGAGTGTGAAGAGAGCAAACCCTATAAAACAAGCGCCGAGGCTGCAGCATATATAGATGGAGTGGTTTTCTTTTTCTCTACATAAAAATAATTTTAAATTGTGCACAAAAAAGAACTCTTTATTTAACGTAGTGAAGAAAAATACTAGGGGCAATGCTAATACATGGAGAAAATTTAACGCTCAAAGGAGTCAACTCACAATTAACGCTGCACGCCTCCCGGTCGTGCTTACTAACGTTCACCTATGGTTCACGACCCTCTGAAGTGAATAATAACTGAACCACACACGATCAAAATGTTGGAAAGGTGGGCTGCACCATCCTCCAATTTTAAATATTTTGGGCACTTGTATTCGGCCTAAGTCAGTGTGCCACCATATGTACTAAGGGTTACAGCGGGTGCTAAGAAACTAGGGCATATTGAGAGTAATTGACATGCTGTTTATTTGTAGGGTCACTTGCAAACTATGAAACTCTATTCTCCTCTTATTTAGTGGATGAGGCAAATCTTTTCCCTCTGTTTCGAAAAAATGAGAAATTCAATTTTAATTATTTAGTTTGTACACTTTGCTCTCTTCCAATAATTTTGGGCACTTGTATTCAACCTAAGTCAGTGTGCCACCGTATCTCATACTACTCCCTCCGTCCAGGTGTAAGTCACGTTAGAAGGTGCCGTGGGACCAAGGTGCAAGCAGATTGGAGGAGAAGGTGAAACTTGACCGGTCCTTCCTCCAATCAAAGCCCTAATTTATGTATCTAAACGCAACAATTAATAACAACAATTAAGAGATGTCATTTTAGCTACCATGCAGGGCAACATATTAACTCGCATGCAAGCCAACTTTGATTCCTTGACTGATCAACAAGTAGTTGCGCTCCATGCATTGGGTTTCCGGGGGAGATAACAAGGCAGAGTAAGTAACAACGCTCGCTAGCAACGAGGCTAGGAGGGGATTGAGATGCGAAGTTAATGGACAATGCCAAAACATTTTGGGAATTTCTGATTTTTGTAAGATGACTTAACACCTAGACGGAGGGAGTACTACTCCTCAGTCCAGGTTTGATGGAATATTCGTCACCTCTTCTCTTCTTGTACGTACTCCATTTATCTCACTTCATGTGGCTTCCCACTCGCACGATATTCCTATTCTATGAACTTGTGTGTGTGTGTGTTTTAACAGTGTGTGTGTTAGAGAGAGCGACACATCGACCTACTCCTACAGAGAGATGGTGTAGTGTCTGATTTAGCCGCGAGAGTCGGTGCATCCTCTCGTTTCCGGGTGTCCAGTCGAGACAGCTACCACGCCCGCTCCTGACCAGCCTGGTGATACATCTCCAACGTATCTATAATTTTTGATTGTTCCATGCTATTATATTATTTGTTTTGGATGTTAATGTGATTTATTTTACACTTTTATATTATTTTTGGGACTAACCTATTAACCCAAGTCCTAGTGCAAATTGGTGTTTTCTTGCCTATTTCAGTGTTTCGAAGAAAAGGAATATCAAACGGAGTCCAAACGGAACGAAACCTTCGGGGGAGTTATTTTTGGAACGGAAGCAATCTAGGAGACTTGGAGTAGACATCAGGGAAGCTCCGAGGAAGCCACGAGGTAGGGAGGCACACCCTACCCCTTGGGCGCACCCCCACCCTCATGGGCCCCTCGTGGCTCCCCTGACCGACTTCTTTCACCTATATATGTCCATATACCCTAAAAACATCGGAGAGCAGAATAGATCGGGAGTTTCGCCATCAGAAGCCTCCGTAGCCACCGAAAACCAATCTAGACCCGTTCCGGCACCCTGCCGGAGGGGGAAATCCCTCTCCGCTGGCCATCTTCATCATCCCGGCGCTCACCATGACGAGGAGGGAGTAGTTCTCCCTCGGGACTGAGGGTATGTACCAGTAGCTATGTGTTTGATCTCTCTCTCTCTCTCGTGTTCTTGAGGTGGTACGATCTTGATGTATCGTGAGGTTTGCTATTATATTTGGATCTTATGATGTTTCTCCTCCTCTACTCTCTTGTGATGAATTGTGTTTTCCCTTTGAAGCTATCTTATAGGATCGAGTCTTTAAGGATTTGAGAACACTTGATGTATGTCTTGCATGTGCTTATCTGTGGGGACAATGGGATATCACGTGATCCACTTGATGTATGTATTCGTGATCAACTTGCGAGTTCCGTGACCTCATGAACTTATGCATAGGGGTTGACACACGTTTTTGTCTTGACTCTCTGGTAGAAACTTTGGGGCACTCTTTGAAGTTCTTTGTGTTGGTTGAATAGATGAATCTGAGATTGTGTGATGCATATCGTATAATCATACCCACGGATACTTGAGGTGACATTGGAGTATCTAGGTGACATTAGGGTTTTGGTTGATTTGTGTCTTAAGGTGTTATTCTAGTACGAACTCTATGATAGATCGATCAGAAAGGATAACTTTGAGGTGGTTTCGTACCCTACAATAATCTCTTTGTTTGTTCTCCGCTATTAGTGACTTTGGAGTGACTCTTAGTTGCATGTTGAGGGATAGTTATATGATCCAATTATGTTATTACTGTTGAGAGGACTTGCACTAGTGAAAGTGTGAACCCCAGGCCTTGTTTCTTAGCATTGCAATACCGTTTACGCTCACTTTTATCATTAGTTACATTGTTGTTTTTATATTTTCGTATTACAAAAACCTATATCTATCATCCATATTGCACTTGTATCACCATCTCTTCGTCGAACTAGTGCACCTATACAATTTACCATTGTATTGGGTGTATTGGGGACACAAGAGACTCTTTGTTATTTGGTTGCAGGGTTGTTTGAGAGAGACCATCTTCATCCTACGCCTCCCACGGATTGATAAACCTTAGGTCATCCACTTGAGGGAAATTTGCTATTGTCCTACAAACCTCTGCACTTGGAGGCCCAACGACGTCTACAAGAAGAAGGTTGTGTAGTAGACATCACCTGGCCCACCCAAAGCCCCTCCATCGCCCGCGCGCGCTTCCCGCCTGAAACGGTTAGCGCTGCTCCAGAGAATCAGTGCCGCATTCATGCCCGGGCAGAGCGGACGCGACCTCTCACTGGCGCCTGCGTTGAAGGGAGAAATGGATTCAAGAGTGATGGTTGCTTCATCTGTCCAACTAACTGTTGGGTCTATGTAATTTGACAGCTCATTGGTCATTATTACTAAGGTGGTACGACTACTGGATGTCCCACGTTTCGGTGAAAGGAGGTACTAGATTACAATTTTCTTCATTCTTACAGCGGAGGAGTGCGAAAGCAGTGAAAACACGCAAGCTCGGTGATTCACATGGCCCACCTCATACCATCACCATATTTTCTGGACATCGTGCGACACCTAACCCTTTACATAGGAGTAGTATAGTACGTACTGTAATTTCTCAGCGAGATAAATTTGTACAATGTTATGAAGCTTCCAGCTTTTGTTTCATGTATCTTGCATCCAAGGTTGTCGCGTTGCAACATTTCATACAAAGGAGACTAACATGCATGCTATTGCATCGCAATGATTGACAAATCATAGCCAATACCTACTCCCTCCATTCCAAAATAAGTGTCTCAACTTTATGCAAACTTTAGTACAAAGTTGTACTACTACTAAAGTTGACACTTATTTTGGAACAGAGACAAGTGAAGAAAAAAAACGATTCATGCAGTCCCTAGCCCTTGAACCCTAAACCCTAACCAAGCATTAATTTGCTGGCGACGTTGAACCTTCCGAAGAAATGAAGTTTGCAACCCTTTGACCATTGGATCATTTTGTGCAGTTTCACTAAAATCGAGATAAGCATCCCTATGGCAAAGAAATTGAAGAAGCGTGATTAGAGTAAGATTACTGGGACTAGTTGATGAGACATAAACTCATCAAAAATACAATAGAAGCCAGTAGAGGTATGTGTGGGGCAAAGAAGTAGAGAAATATCTGCAAGGAGCAATGTGGGCAGCTGGGGCAGTGGTGCAAGCTGGCTATAAAAGAAGTTGTACCTGAGGGATGTCGGGACGTAGATCAATCTAGAGGAGGGCGGCGAGAGGCGGCAAATGCCCACGTCGCAGTAGTGAGCAAGGGACGAAGGCAACCGCACCGTCTGTGTGAGAGAGAACGATGGGGACCCTGAGCAGGACGTGCCGACAGTGGGTTTTCGCCGTCGGCAACGATGACCGCATCTACACAAAGCATCCACCCCTTCCCTCGGCAAACATGATCCGCCCGGATGTTAGAGATGTGGCCACACTCTTTTGTGCGAGAGAGTGTGAAGAGAGCAACCCCAGCAAGCAACCGTGTAGGCTCGTCCTGGCTATGTATATAGTGGAGCGGTTTCTTTTTCTCTCCATATGAACCTACTTATATTGCGTACTTGCCACTGAAGAAAAAACTTTATTTATAAATGACGCAGCACCATTCATACGTGGTTCCCAACCCTCCATTATTTATAAGTGAGTAACTACTAGTACTAGACACGTCAAATTATCACGTGGACTGCATCATCGTACAGAAATGAGCTCCACTGTGTCACGTGTGTGGTTGGGGAAGACGCAAAGAGTGCTACTAGTACGTGGGTGCGTGCACCTCTTCTCTTCGAGCATGGTTATTAAAAGTATAGCCGACTACTCTACCACGCGGTTTTTATATGGGAAAAGAGTATAGGCAGTAATAATGACTAATAAGCCATCAAATCACGAGGCCCACCTTTCTCTATGTTTGACCGAGGAAGCAGCCATCATTTCACTCCTCGTTGAATATCCATCCGCTACTACCTCCGCAAATAAATAAAAATCCGCTGCTACCTCCGCAAATAAATAAAAATCCACTTCTACCTCCGCAACATGGTTAATAATATAGCCATGTCAATCACGACGTAGAAATATCATTCACTGATACAATAGGGCTGGCTCTAAGGCTGGTGATTTTTTTACCTTGTCTCTTTATCTTTTTGTCTCATTTCCTCATTTTACATAGGAGCACGTGTAGCGGATGGCTATTCCTTTTGATGGGACTTCTTCATGGGGTTTAAGACTAAGCAGCTCCGAATTATGCTCTCTACCCAGCACTCTGAATCGTGTCATCTATGATAGTACTCCCATTGCAACAATGAGGTCCACTAGGTCTAGCACATCCTGTAAGAAGAGACTGTCACGCAAAACATACATCTTGTTGCCTTCTTCCTCCTACAGTATGTACCACTGGTACATACTACTAGTACTACTACTACTTGTTCTCCTATAAACCTTGCGCTTAGCATCTCAAAAATATTAACCTTGCGCTTGGCTCTTCGCCTCTTCGGGAAGTCGAGCAATAATGGTACTATAGTATATCGTTCTGGCTATCTGAGACCGAATGAATTGCTGCACGTCCACCACGTGGGTGAGGGTCGAGCAAGGGTCGAGGGGCGAGGGGCAAGGGAGAGTGCGTACTAGTACGCCCGTTTCAATATGGACTACATACGGAGCAAAATGAGTGAATCTACTATCTAAAATACGTCTATATACATCAATGTTTGGAGTATGTACTAGTAGTTCATATTAAAATCTACAAAAGACATATATTTCAAAAAATATGATAATCTCTCTAACCAAGGTAGGGATGAGGAGTAACAGAGGGAGTAGTAAAATTTTCTCCTCATCCTGTGAGCCACCGCGCGGGTGGGCGAGGCAGCGGGCGTAGGCGTAGTAAGCAAACTTCTCCTCGTCATGCGACTCTGCGAGCCACCGCGCCCGTGGGCGGGAGAGACGGTGTACTAAGCAAGCTTCTCCTCGTTCTGCAAGTTGACGGGACACATCAAAAGTAATACATACAAAGCATCTCCAGTGTGTAGATGCTTGCCTCTAAGGTAGGCCCCACATGGTTTGCCTCTTTTTTAATGTAACGTGGCAAGTCGCAATCTGTTTGTTCACCCATGGTACACGATCCTCCATCAAGTGGACAACCAGTACATGTGTCAAATTACCACGTGGGCTGCCTTTTCGTATAGAAATGAGCTCCACCGTGTACCCGCGCGGGTGTGGTTGGGAAAGAGATGGGAGTACGTGTGCCATGCATGCACCTCTTCTCTTCGTGCATGTCCCCCACCTACGTGGGTGTGCGTGAGAGAGATACAAACCTAGACATACTGTGTGTGCATTCTTGAGCGTTTTTTGTTGGGGGTGTGATCTCGTGAATGTATTTGTGGGAATATGTGTCGATGATATCTCAAACAAAAATTTGACACATGCAATGTGTGTGAAATAGGGGCCTATGTATATCATATATAGAGGGGGCGGTCCATAAGAAGAGAGGGAGGGGTCATAGATATCGATAGAGTCGAAGAGTGGATCAAGTGGGTGGGTGCAAGATCGATGAAGAGAGCCATCGAAATTGTGTGTGTGCAAGTCAAAGATATAGGGTGACTGACCTACCGGAACGTCAGAGGGCACATGCCAAGTTTGTGTGTGGCAGGGAGACATGACTAGAGCGCTCGATGTATCGGTGTGTGGGGGGGAGGCAGAGACCTAACTAGAGAGGTAGATCGACTCGTATATGTGTTGAGAAGGAGAGACCCGGCTATGTCTTGAGGGAGATAGGTCAACATCCATACATAAGTGATGGATGGGAAATAGGTTGGGACAGAGAGAGGGGGAGGGAGAGAGAGAGAGAGAGAGGGGAGGGGTAGAGTGTTGGATGGGTGATGGAGTTGCTTCTCGGAGATGGTGGGAGAGGCCTACTAGACAAACTAAGGGTAGAACTATGATACGTCCATTTTGCATCATGCTTTTATATCGATATTTATTGCATTATGGGCTGTTATTACACATTATTTCACAATACTTATGCCTATTCTCTCTTATTTTACAAGGTTTACATGAAGAGGGAGAATGCCGGCAGCTGGGATTCTAGGCTGGAAAAGGAGCAAATATTAGAGACCTATTCTACACAGATCCAAAAGTCCTGAAACTTCACGGAAGACGTTTTACGAATATATAAAAAATACTCAATGGAAGAGAATCACCAGGGGGGCCACACCCTGCCCATGAGGGTGGGGGCGCGCCCTACCCCCCTGGGCGCACCCCCTACCTCGTGGGCCCCCTGGTGGCCCTCCGGTGGCCATCTTCTGCTATATGAAGTCTTTCGATGGGAAAAAGATAGGAAGCCATCTTCTCGGACAAAACTCCGCCGCCACGAGGCGGAACCTTGACGGATCCAATCTAGGGCTCCAGCAGAGCTGTTCTGCCGGGGAAACTTCCCTCCCGGAGGGGGAAATCATCGACATCGTCATCACCAACGCTCCTCTCATCGGGAGAGAGCAATCTCCATCAACATCTTCATCAGCACCATCTCATCTCAAAACCCTAGTTCATCTCTTGTATCCAATTCTTGTCTCCAAGTCCGGGATTGGTGCTAGTAGGTTGCTAGTAGTGTTAATTACTCCTTGTAGTTGATGCAAGTTGGTTTAATTGGTGGAAGATCATATGTTCAGGTCCTATATGCATATTAATACCCCTCTGATTATGAACATGAATATGCTTTGTGAGTAGTTACGTTTGTTCCTGGGGACATGGGAGAAGTCTTGCTATTAGTAGTCATGTGAATTTGGTATTCGTTCGATATTTTGATGAGATGTATGTTGTCTCTCCTCTAGTGGTGTTATGTGAACGTCGACTACATGACACTTCACCATTATTTGGGCCTAGAGGAAGGCATTGGGAAGTAATAAGTAGATGATGGGTTGCTAGAGTGACAGAAGCTTAAACCCTAGTTTATGCATTGCTTCGTAAGGGGCTGATTTGGATCCATATGTTTCATGCTATGGTTAGGTTTACCTTAATACTTTTGTTGTAGTTGAGGATGCCTGCAATAGAGGTTAATCATAAGTGGGATGCTCGTCCAAGTAAGGACAATACCCAAGCACCGGTCCACCCACATACCAAATTATCAAAGTACCAAACGCGAATCATATGAGCGTGATGAAAACTAGCTTGATGGTATTCACATGTGTCCTCGGGAGCGCTTTTCTCTATATAATAGTTTGTCCAGGCTTGTCCTTTGCTACAAAAAGGATTGGGCCACCTTGCTGCACCTTATTTACTTTTGTTACTTGTTGCTCGTTGCAAATTATCCTATCACAAAACTATCTATTACCACTTGTTTCAGTACTTGCAGAGAATACCTTGCTGGAAACCGCTTATCATTTCCTTCTGCTCCTCGTTGGGTTCGACACTCTTACTTACCGAAAGGACTACGATAGATCCCCTATACTTATGGGTCATCAAGACTCTTTTTTGGCGCTGTTGCCGGGGAGTAGCGCCCTTGGTATGTGGAATTTGGTAAGGAAAAATTTATATAGTGTGCTGAAATTTACTATCACTTGTTACTACGAAAAGTAATCCTCTGAGGGGCTTGTTCAGGGTATCTTCACCCTGACTAGTAGAGCAAAGAGTTGCTCCTCAACCAACTGAACCTACTAAAAATGAAAATGTTTGCTTTGAAATTCCTTCGGGTATGATAGAAAAACTGCTAGCTAATCCCTTTTTAGGAGATGGAACAAAACATCCTGATGAGCATCTAATATATGTGGATGAAGTTTGTGGATTATTTAAGCTTGCAGGTGTACCCGGAGATGTTGTTAAGAAGAAGGTCTTCCCTTTATCTTTGAAGGGAGATGCATTGACATGGTATAGGCTATGTGATGATATGGGGTCTTGGAATTACAAACGATTGAAATTGGAATTTCATCACAAGTTTTATCATATGCATCTTGTTCATCGTGATCGCAATTATATATATAATTTTTGGCCTCGCGAAGGAGAAAGCATCGCTCAAGCTTGGGGGAGGCTTAAATCAATGTTATATTCATGCCCCAATCATGAGCTCTCAAGAGAAATGATTATTCAAAAAATTTATGCTTGGCTTTCTGATAACAATCGCACCATGCTTGATACTTCTTGTGCTGGCTCTTTTATGATGAAGACTATTGAATTCAAATGGGATTTATTGGAAAGAATTAAATGCAACTCTGAAGATTGGGACCTCGACAAAGGTAAGGAGTCAGGTATGACACCTAGTTTTGATTGTGTTAAATCTTTTATGGATACCGATATTTTTCGTAAATTTAGCACTAAATATGGACTTGACTCTGATATAGTAGCTTCTTTCTGTGAATATTTTGCTACTTATGTTGATCTCCCCAAGGAGAAGTGGTTTAAATATCATCCTCCCATAGAAGTAAAAGTAGTTGCACCTATTAAAGTTGAAGAAAAGATTGTCACTTATAATGATCCTATTGTTCCTACTGCTTATGTTGAGAAACCACCTTTCCCTGTTAGGATAAAGGATCATGCTAAAGCTTCAAATGTGGTTCATAAAAGCAATATTAAAACTTATACGCCTCATGAGCAAATTAAAGTTGAACCTGATATTGCTATTGTTAAAGATCTCTTGTCTGATAATATTGATTGGCATGTTATTTATTTCTAGGATGAAACTGCTAGAATTGCTAAACCTTGTGCTAAAGATAAACCTAGACCTGTGGTAGGCATGCCTGTTATTTCTGTTAAAATAGGAGATCATTGTTATCATGGCTTATGTGATATGGGTGCTAGTGCTAGCACAATACCTCATTCCTTATACAAAGAAATTATGCATGATATTGCACCTGCTGAGATAGAAGATATTGATGTCACAATTAAACTTGCCAATAGAGATACTATTTCACCAATGGGAATTGTTAGAGATGTTGAAGTCTTGTGTGGGAAAACTAAATATCCTGCTGATTTTCTTGTTCTTGGTTCCCCACAAGATAGCTTTTGTCCCATTATATTTGGTAGACCCTTCCTGAACACTGTTAATGCTACCATAGATTGCAAAAGGGATGTTGTTACTATCGGTTTAGATGATATGACTCATGAATTTAATTTTTCTAAATTTAGTAGACAACACCGTGAAGAAGAATTACCTAGTAAGGATGAAATTATTGGTCTTGCTTCTATTGATGTACCTCCTAGTGATCCTTTAGAACAATATTTGCTAGACCATGAAAATGGTATGTTTATGAATGAAAGAAGGGAAATAGATGAAGTATTCTTTAAACAGGAACCTATTCTGAAACACAATTTATCTATTGAAATCCTAGGGGATCCTCCTCCACCCAAGGGTGATCCCGTGTTTGAGCTTAAACCGTTACCTGATGCTCTTAAATATGCTTATCGTGATGAGAAAAAGATATATCATGTTATTATTATTGCTAACCTTTCAGAGCATGAGGAAGAGAGATTATTGAAAATTCTGAAGAAGCATTGTGCTGCTATTGGGTATACTCTTGATGATCTTAAGGGCATTAGTCCCACTCTATGTCAACATAAAATCAATTTGGAAGAAGATGCTAAACCAGTTCGTGATCATCAACGACGACTGAATCCTAAAATGAAAGAAGTGGTAAGAAAGGAAATACTAAAGCTCCTTGAGGCAGGTATAATCTATCCCGTTGCTGATAGTCAGTGGGTAAGTCTTGTCCATTGTGTCCCTAAGAAAGGAGGTATTACTGTCGTTCCTAATGATAAAGATGAATTGATTCCTCAAAGAATTATTACAGGTTATAGGATGGTAATTGATTTCCGTAAATTAAATAAGGCAACTAAAAAGGATCATTACCCCTTACCTTTTATTGATCAAATTCTAGAAAGATTATCCAAACATACACATTTTTGCTTTCTAGATGGTTATTCTGGTTTCTCTCAAATACCTGTGTCAGCCAAAGATCAATCAAAGACTACTTTTACATGCCCTTTTGGTACTTTTTCTTATAGACGTATGCCTTTTGGTTTATGTAATGCACCTGCTACCTTTCAAAGATGCATGATGGCTATATTCTATGACTTTTGCGAAAAGATTTGTGAGTTTTTCCTGGACGATTTCTTCGTCTATGGATCTTCTTTTGATGATTGCTTGAGCAACCTTGATCGAGTTTTGCAGAGATGTGAAGAAACTAATCTTGTCTTGAATTGGGAAAAGTGCCACTTTATGGTTAATGAAGGTATTGTCTTGGGGCACAAAGTTTCTGAAAGAGGTATTGAGGTTGATAAAGCCAAGGTTGATGCTATTGAGAAGATGCCATGTCCCAAGGACATCAAAGGTATAAGAAGTTTCCTTGGTCATGCCGGATTTTATAGGAGGTTCATTAAGGACTTCTCAAAAATTTCTCGGCCTTTGACTAATTTATTACAAAAAGATATACCATTTATCTTTGATGATGATTGTGTAGAAGCATTTGAAATATTTAAGAAAGCATTGATCTCTGCACCTATTGTTCAGCCACCTGATTGGAATTTACCCTTTGAAATTATGTGTGATGCTAGTGATTATGCTGTAGGTGCTGTTCTAGGGCAAAGAGTTGATAAGAAATTAAATGTTATTCAATATGCTAGTAAAACCCTAGACAATGCTCAAAGAAATTATGCTACCACTGAAAAAGAATTCTTAGCAGTTGTATTTGCTTGTGATAAGTTCAGACCTTATATTGTTGATTCTAAAGTAACTATTCACACTGATCATGCTGCTATTAAATATCTCATGGAAAAGAAAGATGCTAAACCTAGACTTATTAGATGGGTTCTCTTGCTACAAGAATTTGACTTACATATTGTTGATAGAAAAGGAGCTGAGAACCCCGTTGCAGACAACTTGTCTAGGTTAGAAAATGTGCTTGATGACCCACTACCTATTGATGATAGCTTTCCTAATGAGAAATTAAATGTCATAAATGCCTCTCATACTGCTCCATGGTATGCTGATTATGCTAATTACATTGTTGCTAAGTTTATACCACCTAGTTTCACATACCGGCAAAAGAAAAAGTTCTTCTATGATTTGAGGCATTACTTTTGGGTTGACCCGCATCTTTATAAAGGAGTAGATGGTGTTATTAGACGTTGTGTACCTGAGCATGAACAGGGACAGATCCTACACAAGTGTCACTCTGAAGCTTATGGAGGACACCATGCTGGAGATAGAACTGCACATAAGGTATTGTAATCTGGTTTTTATTGGCCTACTCTCTTCAAGGATGCCCGTAAGTTTGTCTTATCTTGTGATGAATGTCAAAGAATTGGTAATATTAGTAGACGTCAAGAAATGCCTATGAACTATTCACTCATAATTGAACCATTTGATGTTTGGGGCTTTGACTATATGGGACCCTTTCCTTCCTCTAATGGATATACACATATTTTAGTTGCTGTTGATTACGTTACTAAGTGGGTAGAAGCTATTCCAACTAGTAGTGTTGATCATAACACTTCTATTAAAATGCTTAAAGAAGTTATTTTTCCAAGATTTGGAGTCCCTAGATATTTAATGACTGATGGTGGTTCACATTTTATTCATGCTGCTTTTCGTAAAATGCTTGCTAAATATGATGTTAATCATAGAATTGCATCTCCTTATCACCCACAGTCTAGTGGTCAAGTAGAATTGAGTAATAGAGAGCTCAAATTAATTTTGCAAAAGACTGTTAATAGGTCTAGAAAGAATTGGTCCAAGAAACTTGATGATGCATTATGGGCCTATAGGACTACATATAAAAATCCTATGGGTATGTCTCCGTATAAAATGGTTTATGGAAAAGCATGTCACTTACCTCTCGAACTAGAACACAAGGCATATTGGGCTATTAAAGAACTCAATTATGATTTTAAACTTGCCGGTGAGAAGAGGCTATTTGATATTAGCTCACTTGATGAATGGAGAACCCAAGCATATGAAAATGCCAAGTTGTTTAAAGAAAAATTAAAAAGATGGCATGACAAAAGAATACAAAAGCGTGAGTTTAATGTAGGTGATTATGTATTGCTATACAACTCTCGTTTAAGATTTTTTGCAGGAAAACTTCTCTCTAAATGGGAAGGTCCTTACGTTATTGAGGAGGTCTATCGTTCCGGTGCCATAAAAATCAACAACTTTGAAGGCACAAATCGGAAGGTGGTGAACGGTCAAAGAATCAAACATTATATCTCAGGTAATCCCATGAATGTTGAAACCAATGTTATTGAAACCATAACCCCATAGGAACACATAAGGGACACTTTCAGAATGTTTCAAACTCCGAAAAGGAATAGGTAGGTGGTACAGTAAGTAAACCGACTCCAAAACAGTTTATAAGGCAATATTTCTCCGTTTTGGAATATTTAGAAAAATAGAAAAATAAGTAGCAGTCCGGGAAGGACACGAGGGTGGAGGGCGCGCCCCCCTACCTCGTGGGCACCTCGTGTGCTCTCCGGGCTCTGTTTTCGTACACGACACGTATTTTGGTCAGTAAAAATTCATTATATAATCTCCCGGAGGTTTTGACTCTCGTATCATGCAAAAATCTCATTTCTTTGTTTCGAGCTGTCATGCTGCAGATTTGAGCAACATGTCGTCCCAGGATTCGGAAGGAGAGAGCTATGTGGCTGATTACCTTGCAGACCCTAAAGTCTATGGGGATGTGGAGCATTGTGGTTGGACTACAGAAGAAGAAGAGGACTATGAACCTAAGGGAAAGGAGGAGACGAGCTCAGATGAAGATGAAGTCCCACTACCTCAACCTGGGGACATGCATGTGGAGTTCAAGAAGTCAAGCCTCCCTGATAGAGTAAAGAAACCTAAGATCGAGATTATCCCTTTTCGTCTCTTGCAGGAAAATAAACAGGAACTATGCAAAAAGATACTGAGCCTGGAGTAGGAGATCGAGGACCTAAGGGACCAAAATTCTGTCCTCAAGCGTAAATTAAGGAAGAAACCTACGCCATCAACAAAATCACCACCGTCTCCACCAACAAAGAAGAATTGAGTATCTGGTATGGCACCCCCCTTGGCAACTACTAAGCTTGGGGGAGTGCCCCGGTATCATATCACCATCACTTTTATCTTTACCGCTTTTCTTAGTTTGATCCTTTTGGTAATATCTTGATCTAGTAGAATAAAAGTTCTTAGTATGATCTAGTCGTGAGTTTTGCTTTATAATTCTTCTATGTAATTGAGTCCGTGAGCTATATAATAAAGATTAGTGTTGAGTCAAGGGCTTGATTATTTTGCCATGATCCTAAGGGAATAAAAGAAAAGAGAAAGAAATAAAAAGAAACAAAGAGATCATGTGAGTCTTATGGAGAGTAATGAGCTCCCATAGAAAAAGTATGATGAATAAAAGTTGTTGAGGGTTGACAAACATAGTTTTGGTCATCGTTGCAATCAATAGGAAGTAATAAAGAAAGAGAGGTCTTCACATATAGATATACTATCTTGGACATCTTTTATGATTGTGAGCACTCATTAAAATATGACATGCTAAAGAGTTGACGTTGGACAAGGAAGACAACGTAATGGGTTATGTTTTCCTACATCTGAGATAAATTATATTGTCATGGATCATCCAACATGGTTGAGCTTGCCTTTCCCTCTCATGCTAGCCAAATTCATCGCACCAAGTAGAGATACTACTTGTGCTTCTCAATACCCTTAAACCAGTTTTGGCAGGAGAGTCCACTATACCTACCTATGGATTGAGTAAGATCCACTAAGTAAGTTGTCATCGGTGCAAGCAATAAAAATTGCTCTCTAAATATGTATGACTTATTAGTGTGGGAGAAATAAGCTTTATACGATCGTGTGATATGGAAGAAATAAAAGCGACAGACTGCATAATAAAGGTCCATATTACAAGTGGCAATATAAAGTGATGTTCTTTCGCATTAAGATTTTGTGCATCCAACTATAAAAGCGCATGACAACCTCTGCTTCCCTCTGCGAAGGGCCTATCTTTTACTTTTATCTCCTAAGAGTCATGGTGATCTTCACCTTTCCTTTTTACATTTTATTCCTTTGGCAAGCATAGTATGTTGGAAAGATCCTGGCATATATGGCTAATTGGATGTAAGTTTTCATGAACTACTATTGTTGACATTACCCTTGAGGTAAAACGTTGGGAGGCAAAACTATAATCCCCTATCTTTCTCTATGTCCGATTAAAACTCGATACCCATAAGTATTGCGTGAGTGTCAGCAATTGTGAAAGACTATATGATAGTTGAGCATGTGGACTTGCTGAAAAGCTCTTATACATTGAATCTTTCATATGTTATGATAAATTGCAATTGCTCCAATGACTGCGACTATAGTTTGTTAGTTTTCAATGAAGTTTAAGATTCATACTTAAAATTGCGATTGAATTATTACTCTAGCATAAGAAATCATATGACAAGAATTATATAAGTTGTTGTTCTAAGAATGATCATGATGCCCTCATGTCCGTATTTTATTTTTATCGACACCTCTATCTCTAAACATGTGGACATATTTTTTGATTTCGGTTTTTTGCTTGAGGACAAGCGAGGTCTAAGCTTGGGGGAGTTGATACGTCCATTTTGCATCATGCTTTTATATCGATATTTATTGCATTATGGGCTGTTATTACACATTATGTCACAATACTTATGCCTATTCTCTCTTATTTTACAAGGTTTACATGAAGAGGGAGAATGTCGGCAGCTGGGATTCTGGGCTGGAAAAGGAGCAAATATTAGAGACCTATTCTGCACAGCTCCAAAAGTCCTGAAACTTCATGGAAGATGTTTTCAGAATATATAAAAAATACTCAGCGGAAGAGATTCACCAGGGAGGCCACACCCTGCCACGAGGGTGGGGGCGCGCCCTACCCCCCTGGGCACGCCCCCCTACCTCCTGGGCCCCCTGGTGGCCCTCCGGTGGCCATCTTCTGCTATATGAAGTTTTTCGAAGGGAAAAAGATAGGAAGCCATCTTCTCGGACGAAACTCCGCCGCCACGAGGCGGAACCTTGACGGTTCCAATCTAGGGCTCCGGCAGAGCTGTTCTGCCAAGGAAACTTCCCTCCCGGAGGGGTAAATCATCGCCATCTTCATCACCAACGCTCCTATCATCGGGAGAGGGAAATCTCCATCAACATCTTCATCAGCACCATCTCATCTCAAAACCCTAGTTCATCTCTTGTATCCAATTCTTGTCTCCAAGTCCGGGATTGGTGCTAGTAGGTTGCTTGCTAGTAGTGTTAATTACTCCTTGTAGTTGATGCTACTTGGTTTAATTGGTGGAAGATCATATGTTCAGATCCTATATGCATATTAATACCCCTCTGATTATGAACATGAATATGCTTTGTGAGTAGTTACGTTTGTTCCTGAGGACATGGGAGAAGTCTTGCTATTAGTAGTCATGTGAATTTGGTATTCGTTCGATATTTTGATGAGATGTATGTTGTCTCTCCTCTAGTGGTGTTATGTGAACGTCGACTACATGACACTTCACCATTATTTGGGCCTAGAGGAAGGCATTGGGAAGTAATAAGTAGATGATGGGTTGCTAGAGTGACAGAAGCTTAAACCCTAGTTTATGCGTTGCTTCGTAAGGGGCTAATTTGGATCCATATGTTTCATGCTATGGTTAGGTTTACCTTAATACTTTTGTTGTAGTTGCAGATGCTTGCAATAGAGGTTAATCATAAGTGGGATGCTTGTCCAAGTAAGGACAGTACCCAAGCACCGGTCCACCCAAATACCAAATTATGAAAGTACCGAACGTGAATCATATGAGCATGATGAAAACTAGCTTGATGATATTCCCATGTGTCCTCGAGAGCGCTTTTCTCTATATAAGAGTTTGTCCAGGCTTGTCCTTTGCTACAAAAAGGATTGGGCCACCTTGCTTGTAATGCCCCGAGACCGATGTGCCAGGTGTCCTCTAGTTATTCGATGTTATTGCGTTGTCATTGCTTGCGTGTCATGCATTGCATATCATGTCGTCATGTGCATTTCATTTGCATACATGTTCATCTCATGCATCCGAGCATTTTCCCCGTTGTCCGTTTTGCATTCTCGCGCTCCTATGTCACCCGGTGTCCCTTTCTACCTCTTTTCGTGTGCAGGGATTAAACATTTCCGGATTGGACCGAGACTTGTCATGCGGCCTTGGTTTACTGCAGGTAGACCGCCTGTCAAGTTTCGTGCCATTTGGACTTCGTTTGATACTTCAACGGTTAACCGAGGGACCGATAAGGGCTCGTTTGTGTTGCAGCCCAACACCCTTCCAATTTGGCCCAAAACCCACCAAAAACATTTCCATCATCTAGAGCGTTTGATCACGATCACGTGGCGGCAAACCGCACCTCATTTGGAGCTTCCTAGCTCCCTCTACATCTATAAATAGATCCCTCCATTTCATTTTCGGGTCTTTTTCCCCGAAACTGATGAGGACATCAATACCATTGTTACACCCACAGCCCCTACTGTTACATATACTGGACCAATTACTAGAGCTCGCGCATGCCAATTAAATTACCAGGTACTTTTGTTTCTTGGTAATGATTCTAATGTTCATGAGATTATGATGCTGCCTAAATTGGATGCATTTGTTTTGCTTACAAATGAAGGGCCTAGCTTGGAGAAGGATGAACATTGGAGCAATAACACGCATGGAGTTGATGGCATGCGCAAGGGGATCAAGAACGGAGTTACAAGTGATGATTTCAGGACTTTGAAGCCGCCATAAGGAGTGCATGAAGCCTTGGACAAAATATACAAGATGCCACTTCATAATATTCGTCCATAGGCTATTCTAGGTGCTGCATCACCTTATTAATGGGCCAGGCCCATGTAATTTCGAAATACTTAAGTATAGGCTATTTTTAGAGTCCGTATGTGTGGGGAAACAAGAGTTAGGGTTGGTTTCGGACCCCACCCTCAAGGGCCACGAAATTCCCCCCTCTTCCTCCATATATACAGCCCTTAGGGCGTCGTTTAGACTTTGGGTTTTGTTTAGATTAAAAGTTCGCCATAGCTGCAACTTCGCGTACTTCGTTTGTGTCCAACGACCAGACAAGACGTCACAGAACCCCACCTTGATCAATAAAGCTTTCATCTTATATTCGCAATATCCCGATTGCAATCTCAGTTTCTTGCTTGTTCTTCGTTTGCTCGCAGGAAACAGACCCTCGTGGTCAGGTTGATCGTGCTCCGGCGTGGTCAATAACCCTCGGAAGTTGGTTTAGCGATTGCTAAGGCGCGACGTCTCGCACGTTCGTAGTCGGATCGTCAAGGTCGACTCCCACAGAAAACGATAGCCACCATCTCATCGAAACATCGGGACACCTTAGCCTCTATCAAGTGGTATCAGATTTCCAGGTTGCTCGGTGAGATTTTTACAGTTTTTCGTAGATTAGATCGAGTCTGTTCTTCATACCTACAGTCCACGAAAAAAAAAGCCACAAAAAAATTAGGGTTAGTTCATCATATCTGAACCAATCTGAGCCTTTGCATAATCTTTTTAGGGTTTTTGCTTTGTTGAATTTGCGGTTGCATCGTCGTGTCAAGTTGCTGGTCTTAGAGTCTAGTCTTTTAGAGTTTCGAGTTCTGGTCATAAGTTGTCACGCCGCCGACGCACCATCATCATCGCCCATCTACCACTTTTGCTTATCCGCCACCGCTCTGAATCCATATCCATATACCACTATCAATTCGTATCCATATACCACCACCAATCTGTATCCGTATACCACCACCGCTACCATATACCACCACCGCTGCCATATACCACAACCATATATCCACCACCAATCCGAGTTCTTCTCATATTAGGTTTGTTCTTGAGATCAATCTAAATTCCGATTCGTGTTTCCTTGCCTGCGTAGGTCTCGAAAAAAAAAAGAGTCTGGAGACCCCCGGGCAGTTTTTAGGCCAAAATTTTCACGGGCAAAAATTTTTTTCCCCTATCCTATGTTTAGGCTTTTCTAAGTCTTTTGAGCCACGTGCCATCATAGTGATTTTTGGTCGCACTTTCTCGTCGTCGCTGCCCTGATTTCCGAAAAAAAAAGTGAAAAAAAAATTTCGTGCCCATCCTATCAGTTTGACGAGGGAAGAGTTTTGAGACACTCGCCATTACAGTGATTTTTCGCAAAAAAAAAGAGGAGCGCAAAAAAAAGGAGCGCAAAAAAAAGAGCGAAAAAAAAAGTTCCAGAGTGTGCTTTTCCCTTATTTACGTGCAGCGCCGTGATTTTGTTAGTGTTCTAGGCTCGCGTCTCTAGCACGGTCTAGCCTAGGACCAGCACAGTATCGTCGTTGAGCGTTTATTCAACTTTGCATCTCTGAATTGATTATTGCTGACCCTTTTTGCTACCATACTATAAGCCTTCCCAGCTCCACATACATCTACGTCGTGCGTTTGACTCTCCCTGGCAATCGCTCTATCCAAGCTTTTGAGAGTTTTTGACTACAACGGTTGCCGATCACCGCCTACTGCTGGGTAAGAACTGGTAAGAATTTGAGATTTTCTTGACGGATTTGTGACACCCGCCACCACCACCACTTGTTAGTAGTCTGTAGGATCATATTCTTGTGTGTTTCTATTGCTGCTAACCATGCCAGGATCACAAGCCGACGAGACTGACTGGGAGAACTTGACGAACAAGGAGCTTCATGATATGTTTCAGCAAATGATGAATGGACAGGTGCAAGATGTGATAAACAGATTTGAAGAGGCCATGGAGAAGATAGATGGCATGGAGAAGACGTTTGAAACAAAGCTCGATAACAAGTTTGCTGAATTGCTTTCGCGTTTTCCACCACCACCACCGGCTGCTCCTGCCGCACCTCTGCAACAACAGCAACAACACCGACTACCTCCACGTCGGGAAACAGCCCTCCGCCGAGCGAGCCGTGTCCCTCTTCAGTCGGGCCAAACTGCTGGTGCTGCTGTTGATACTTCTGTGGCTCCTACTGCTGATGTGGAGGAGGATGCTTATGTGGGAGATTATGAGGATGAGGTTGATCAAAATCAGAACTACGTGCCACCAACAGCACAGCAACCACCTGGTCGTCCACATGCAAATAATGGCAATGGTAGGGCTCACCCTCAGGTACGAGATCATGACCATCTCCCTAAACTAAAATTGAATATTCCACCATTTGAGGGTAGATATGTTCCTGATATATATCTTACTTGGGAGTTAGAAACTGAACAACGATTTACATGTTTACAATATCCCGAGGAGAGACGTGTTCCTACTGCTGTTTGTGCTTTCACTAGTTTTGCATGTGTTTGGTGGTCTGAGCATTGTCGATTATATCCTATTCCGGCTACTTGGGCTGCTTTGAAAACTGCTATGCGTACTCGTTGGGTTCCACCATATTATCAACGTGAATTACTTCAAAAATTGCAGCGCTTAAGACAGGGAAAAAATTCTGTAGAAGAATATTATCAGGAATTACAAACTGGCATGATTAGATGTGGTATTGTTGAGGAGAATGAAGCTATGCTTGCACGTTTTATGGGTGGATTAAATAGAGAGATTCAGACGATTCTAGAGTATAAGGAGTATACTAATATCACTCGTTTATTCCATCTTGCTTGTAAAGCTGAACGTGAAGTGCAGGATCGACAGGCATTGGCGCGGACTAACTTTTCTGCAGGTCGACCTTCATCATGGACACCACGTGCATCATCTACTTCCACACGTTCTGATACACCGGCGCCTCCGTCGGCTACCACCTCCAACCGTGATACAATAAAGCAGGCACAATCACCACTATCTGCCAAGAGCACACCTTCTGGGCCTGCAAAGGGCTCTTCTTCATCCATGGCATCAACAGGGCAAACACATGATATTATTTGTCGACGTTGCAAGGGTGGAGGTCATTATGCGAGAGAATGCCCATCTAAGCGTGTGATGATTGTTACTGAGGATGGTGGGTATGAGTCCGCTAGAGACTATGATGAGGAGACTTTGGATCTTATTACACGTGACGAACACGGTGGAGACGATTCTGATCATGAGACGCAATACATGGCTCCTGAAGATGCTGACAGGTATGAATGTTTAGTTGCTCAACGTGTTTTGAGTGTGCAGGTTACACAAGCTGAGCAAAATCAGAGGCATAATTTGTTCCATACAAAGGGAGTTGTGAAGGAACGTTCTGTTCGCGTGATCATAGATGGAGGGAGCTGCAATAACTTGGCTAGCATGGAGATGGTGGAGAAGCTATCTCTCACCACAAGACCACATCCACATCCTTACTACATCCAATGGTTCAACAACAGCGGCAAGGTTAAGGTAACACGTACTGTTTGTGTGCATTTTAGTATCTCTACATATGCTGATTATGTTGATTGTGATGCGGTACATATGCAAGCATGTTCCTTATTACTTGGTAGACCATGGCAATTTGATAAAAATTCTATACACCATGGTAGAAACAATCAGTATACTCTTGTTCATAACGATAAAAATATTACTTTGCTTCCTATGACTCCTGATTCCATTTTGAAAGATGATATTAATAGAGCTAATAAAGCAAAACAGGAGACAAATAAGAGTGAAAATCAGATTGTGGCAAAAGAATTTGAGCACCAAATGAAGCCTAATAATAAACCATCTACTGTTGTTTCTGAAATTAAATTGAAAAGTGCATGTTTACTTGCCACCAAATCTGATATTGATGAGCTAGATTTCAGCAAATCTGTTTGCTATGCTTTTGTGTGCAAAGAGGCATTATTTTCATTCGAGGACGTGCCTTCCTCTTTGCCCCCTGCTGTCACTAACATTTTGCAGGAGTTCGCTGACGTCTTTCCACAAGATGTGCCACCGGGATTACCACCTTTTCGAGGGATTGAGCATCAAATTGACTTAATTCCCGGTGCTTCGCTACCCAACCGTCCACCATACCGTACCAATCCAGAGGAGACGAAGGAGATTATGCGTCAAGTACAAGAACTGCTCGACAAAGGTTATATACGCGAATCCCTTAGTCCTTGTGCTGTTCTTATCATTTTAGTGCCGAAAAAGGATGGTACGTCGCGTATGTGCGTTGATTGTAGAGGCATTAATAATATTACTATTCGTTATCGTCATCCTATTCCTAGGCTAGATGATATGCTTGATGAATTGAGTGGCTCTACAACATTCTCCAAAGTTGATTTGCGTAGTGGATACCATCAAATTCGTATGAAAT
Source organism: Triticum urartu (assembly GCF_003073215.2). Lineage (NCBI taxonomy): Eukaryota > Viridiplantae > Streptophyta > Magnoliopsida > Poales > Poaceae > Triticum > Triticum urartu. The sequence goes on from NC_053026.1 coordinate 140,299,488, forward strand.
TGGGTGATGAATGGAAAACAGCATTTAAAACTAAGTTTGGATTATATGAGTGGTTAGTCATGCCTTTTGGGTTAACTAATGCACCTAGTACTTTCATGAGGTTAATGAACGAAGTTTTACGTGCTTTCATTGGACGATTTGTGGTAGTTTACTTTGATGACATATTGATTTATAGAAAATCTTTGGAGGAACATTTGGAACATTTACGTGCTGTTTTTATTGCTCTACGTGATGCACGTTTGTTTGGAAACCTTGGAAAGTGCACCTTTTGCACCGACCGAGTATCTTTTCTTGGCTATGTTGTTACTCCACAGGGAATTGAAGTTGATAAAGCCAAGATTGAAGCTATTGAGAGTTGGCCACAGCCCAAAACGGTCACACAAGTGAGGAGTTTCCTTGGCCTCGCTGGTTTCTATAGGCGTTTTGTGAGAGATTTCAGCACCATTGCTGCACCTCTCAATGAGCTTACAAAGAAGGATGTGCCTTTTGTTTGCGGTACCGCACAGGAAGAAGCCTTCACGGTTTTGAAAGATAAGTTGACACATGCTCTTTTACTCCAACTTCCTAATTTCAAAAAGACTTTTGAGCTTGAATGTGATGCTAGTGGAATTGGATTAGGAGGTGTGTTATTACAAGATGGAAAACCTGTTGCATACTTTTCTGAAAAATTGAGTGGGCCTAGTCTGAACTATTCTACTTATGATAAAGAATTATATGCTCTTGTTCGGACCTTAGAAACATGGCAACATTATTTATGGCCCAAGGAATTTTTTTATACATTCTGATCATGAATCTTTGAAACACATTAAAAGTCAAGCAAAACTAAACCGTAGACATGCTAAATGGGTTGAATTCATTGAGACTTTCCCTTATGTCATTAAACACAAGAAGGGTAAAGAAAATGTTATTGCTGATGCCTTGTCTCGTCGTTATACTATGCTTTCACAACTTGACTTTAAAATATTTGGTTTGGAGACCATCAAAGATCAATATGTTCATGATGCTGAATTTAAAGATGTATTGCAGAATTGTAAGGAAGGGAGAACTTGGAACAAGTTCGTTCTTAACGATGGATTTGTGTTTCGTGCTAACAAGCTATGCATTCCAGCTAGCTCCGTTCGTCTTTTGTTGTTGCAGGAGGCGCATGGAGGAGGATTAATGGGACACTTTGGCGTCAAGAAGACGGAGGATATACTTGCTACACATTTCTTTTGGCCAAAGATGAGGCGGGATGTTGAGCGTTTTGTTGCTCGCTGCACTACATGTCAAAGAGCTAAGTCACGACTCAATCCTCATGGTTTATATATGCCTTTGCCAGTACCTAGTGTTCCTTGGGAGGATATATCTATGGACTTTGTTTTAGGTTTACCTCGAACAAAGAAGGGGAGGGATAGCATATTTGTTGTCGTGGATAGGTTCTCGAAAATGGCACACTTTATACCATGTCATAAAAGCGATGATGCTGTTAATGTTGCTGATTTGTTCTTTCGTGAAATTATTCGCTTACATGGTGTGCCAAATACTATTGTTTCAGATCGTGATACTAAATTTCTTAGCCACTTTTGGAGATGTTTATTGGGCTAAGTTGGGGACTAAGCTGCTTTTTAGTACTACTTGTCACCCCCAAACTGATGGACAAACTGAAGTAGTCAATAGAACATTGTCTACTATGCTTAGGGCTGTTTTGAAGAATAACAAGAAAATGTGGGAAGAATGCTTGCCTCATATTGAATTTGCTTATAATCGCTCATTGCATTCTACTACTAAGATGTGCCCTTTTGAAATTGTGTATGGTTTCCTACCTCGTGCACCTATTGATTTGTTGCCTCTTCCATCTTCAGAGAAGGTTAATTTTGATGCTAAAGAACGTTCTGAATTGATTTTAAAAATGCATGAGTTAACTAAGGAAAACATTGAGCGTATGAATGCTAAATATAAACTTGCTGGAGATAAGGGTAGAAAACATGTCGTGTTTGCGCCTGGAGATCTTGTTTGGTTACATTTGCGTAAAGATAGATTTCCTAATCTGCGCAAATCAAAGCTAATGCCACGTGCTGATGGTCCTTTTAAGGTGTTAGAGAAAATAAATGATAATGCATATAAACTTGAGCTACCTGTAGATTTTGGGGTTAGTCCCACTTTTAACATTGCAGATTTGAAGCCTTATTTGGGTGAGGAAGATGCGCTTCCGTCGAGGACGACTTCATTTCAAGAAGGGGAGGATGATGAGGACATCAATACCATTGTTACACCCACAGCCCCTACTGTTACATATATTGGACCAATTACTAGAGCTCGCGCACGCCAATTAAATTACCAGGTACTTTCGTTTCTTGGTAATGATTCTAATGTTCATGAGATTATGATGCTGCCTAAATTGGATACATTTTTTTTTGCTTACAAATGAAGGGCCTAGCTTGGAGAAGGATGAACATTGGAGCAAGAACATGCATGGAGTTGATGGCATGCGCAAGGGGATCAAGAACGGAGTTACAAGTGATGATTTCAGGACTTTGAAGCCGCCATAAGGAGTGCATGAAGCCTTGGACAAAATATACAAGATGCCACTTCATAATATTCGTCCATAGGCTATTCTAGGTGCTGCATCACCTTATTAATGGGCCAGGCCCATGTAATTTCGAAATACTTAAGTATAGGCTATTTTTAAGAGTCCGTATGTGTGGGGAAACAAGAGTTAGGGTTGGTTTCGGACCCCACCCTCAAGGGCCACGAAATTCCCCCCTCTTCCTCCATATATACAGCCCTTAGGGCGTCGTTTAGACTTTGGGTTTTGTTTAGATTAAAAGTTCGCCATAGCTGCAACTTCGCGTACTTCGTTTGTGTCCAACGACCAGACCAAGACGTCACAGAACCCCACCTTGATCAATAAAGCTTTCATCTTATATTTGCAATATCCCGATTGCAATCTCAGTTTCTTGCTTGTTCTTCGTTTGCTCGCAAACAGACCCTCGTGGTCAGGTTGATCGTGCTCCGGCGTGGTCAATAACCCTCGGAAGATGGTTTAGCGATTGCTAAGGCGCGACGTCTAGCACGTTCGTAATCGGATCGTCAAGGTCGAATCCCACAGAAAACGATAGCCACCATCTCATCGAAACATCGGGACACCTTAGCCTCTATCAGAAACCCTAGCCTCCCTCTTCCTCGCGTCGCCGGACATGTCCAGCCTCCACCTCACTCCGACCAATTAGAGCACGCCACGTCGCGTCGCCGCCGCTCTCCTCCTATTAGGGGCCGCCACCTGTCCTCTCTGCGCCGTCCATCGCGCATGGGCCCGCCGGAGCCCATCGCGAGCCCGCCACGGGCCTCATCGGGCCCGATCTCCCGAGCCGCCGTGCCGCTCGTCTGCCGGTTCCGCCCGCGCTGGAGCATCACCGGAGCGTCGCCGGAGCTTCCCGCCACCTCGCCGGCGCATCATAGGACGCCGCCATGGCCTCGCCGGACTTTGTCTCGGCTTCCGCGCCACCTGACGTCGCCGCTGCATGCCGCTCCTCCGTTGCCGGCCTCCGCCGCCTCCTGCAACCTTCGCCGGAGCAGCGACCCGCCGGTCCTCCTCTGCCTCGACGCCAAGTCCCGCCTCCACTGACGCCGTTGACCGGATCGGCCTCTGCCAGCCACACGCGCCAGCCGAAGCTCGCCGCCGCCCCTACCTTGCCGATCCCCGCAAACTCCGGCCAGATCCGGCCGGGAATGGATGCCCGCGGCCGGATCTGCCCGTCTCCGGCCTCTTCCGGCTCCTCCCGCGCCCCATCGACGCCGGAACAGCGACTCCTCCTTCGCCGACCTCACCGTTGACCTCCTGGAGGTAGAAGACGACCCGGCCACGTCGGACGTGTCTGCCCTGGACCGGACATGTCCGCCCTCCCTGAGGTCGAAATATCTCTAAGTCCCAGATCCTGTTAATTATTTTGCCATCTTCATCATGTCGTAACTCTCTCATCGTAGATCCGATTTGTGCGTGTAGCATATCAAAATGTTCGTCCCGACGAGTACATCATTTCATCTCACTGCATCATTTTCATTTGAGCTCATCTTGATGCCCGAAATGCTGTTGGAAGAGGGCTATGTGATGAATTTGTCCGATCCGTTTCAGCAAATGGCATTTTGTCATTTTTGCCATGATTAATGTGTGCATGTTATGCTCCTGAGCTCTACATGTGTTTTGTTATATGCCATGCCATCTTTACAGGGGTGCTTGCCATGTATTTTTGTGATCTATGTGGTGACTAGCACATGCTTGCAAAGTAGCGTAAACGGTAATGCTGATTTCAGGGACTTAGGGGCTGTTTGGATTGGAGCCTGCAGCTGCCAAGCCAAAATTTTGGTAGTTGACCAAGTGTTGGCGCTCCTTTGGGTGGCCACCAAATAATTGGCTCGCCCAGGACATGGGGGGCTTCTCCAGTTCATTTTCTCGCCAAAATTGGCAGGGGCGTGGGCAGCTGAAAGCTGCGCCAAAATTTTGGCTTGCCCACGAATTGGCAGGGCGTGCTGGGGCGTCAACCAAACAGCCTCTTAGAATTTCACTAAGTCCTTGTCCTGATTTTGTTGTTATGCCATATGTTCATGTTGTTTCCTAGTGATCTGTGCCTCTTTTGAGGTGATCAGTAAGGATGTTTTGTTGACATTGTGGTGCTCTATCCATCCATGTCTTTGTTTGCAATTATGGAGCACCCTAGCTTGAGTCAATCGAGCTCTACTTTTGCCATAAAATGATCCTGGCAGATTGTTGACATGTTTAGCGATTTTGTCGAGGATGTTGCTATTGATCCATGCATGCTATGATGTTGTTCTTGCCATGTCTAGCTTCTATGTCATGTCTTCTTGATGGGTGTATGCTTATTTTTTCATGCCATGCTCTGTAGTGAGTGCATCGAGCTCGTAAACATGCCTACTCGTTAACTGTTTTACATGCTCCAGTTTTTCACTAAGTCTGAATCTCACATGCTTTCAATTGTATTTTCTGATCCCTTTTGGCTCAAGGTCACTAAGTGACTTTTGTTAAGTGCTTTGAGTAGCTTCATGCCATGCCTTGCTTTGCCATGTTAAGTTCCTGTAACTTGTAAAGTCTGAAACCTATTATCATTTGCATTTTTGCCATGCTTATTTGAGCCTGTTAATAAGTGAATTAGCCATAGCTCAGTGTTCATCTTTTGTCAAGCTTCATGAGTGGATCCCTGCCATGTATTTTGTTGCCATGTTTGAGTGTTGTAGCATATTTATCTTGATGCATTTATATGGCTACTTGCTGATTATCGCAGACCGGTGCCATATTTGTTTTGCTTGCCATTTCCAAACCGTGCATCCGATTCCAGTGATCTTTATATCGATTTCAAACGAAATCATCTCACCTTTCCAGTGGCACTCATGGATTTCCAAGTTGAGGCCAGGCTCAATCATTCCTTTCCAAATCATGCATATGCATCACATACCGCATCCCGCATATCATACCATGGTCATGTGTTGGTTGTTTACTATGTTGTGTGCTTCTTTCCGGTGTTTGCTTCTTCGGGTTGGTTCCGATAACGTTGCGTTTGTGAGGACCTGTTCGACTATGTCCGTTTGTCTTCTTCATGGACTCGTTGTTCTTCCTTGCGGGATTTCAGGCAAGATGACCATACCCTCGAAATCACTTCTATCTTTGCTTGCTAGTTGCTCGCTCTTTTGCTATGCCTATGTTGCGATACCTACCACTTGCTTATCATGCCTCCTATATTGTTGAACCAAGCCTCTAACCCACCTTGTCCTAGCAAACCGTTGTTTGGCTATGTTACCGCTTTGCTCAGCCCCCTCTTATAGCGTTGTTAGTTGCGGGTGAAGATTGAAGTTTGTTCCTTGTTGGAACATGGAGATGTTGTTCCTTGTTGGAACATGTTTACTTGTTGGGATATCACAATATCTTGTATTTAATTAATGCATCTATATACTTGGTAAAGGGTGGAAGGCTCGGCCTTATGCCTGGTGTTTTGTTCCACTCTTGCCACTCTAGTTTCCGTCATATCGGTGTTATGTTCTCGGATTTTGCGTTCCTTACGCGGTTAGGTTATAATGGGAACCCCTTGACAGTTCGCCTTGAATAAAACTCCTCCAGCAATGCCCAACCTTGGTTTTACCATTTGCCACCTAGCCTTTTCTTTCCCTTGGGTTCTGCAGACTCAAGGGTCATCATTATTTTAACCCCCCCAGGCCAGTGCTCCTCTGAGTGTTGGTCCAAACTAGAGCCCCTTGCAGCGCCACCTCGGGGAAACTCGAGGGCTAGTTTTAGTTGTACGGACTGCTCATCTGAGTGTGCTCTGAGAACGAGATATGTGCAGCTCCTATGGGGATTTGTCGGCACATTCGGGCGGTGTTGCTGGACTTGTTTTACCATTGTCGAGGATGTCTTGTAACCGGGATTCCGAGCCTGATCGGGTCTTCCCGCTAGAAGGAATATCCTTCGTTCACCGTGAGAGCTTGTGATGGGCTAAGTTGGGACACCCCTGCAGGGATTTGAACTTTCGAAAGTCGTGCCCGCGGTTATGGGCAGGTGGGAATTTGTTAATGTCCGGTTGTAGAAAACCTGAAGTTGACCTTAATTAAAATACATCAATCCCGTGTGTAACCGTGATGGTCTCTTCTCAGCGGAGTCCGGGAAGTGAACATGGTGTTGGAGTAATGCTTGACGTAGGTTGTTCTAGGATCACTTCTTGACCATATTTGTTCGACAGTGCTTTTGCCTTCTCTTCTCGCTCTCATTTGCGTATGTTAGCCACCATATATGCTAGTCGCTTGTTGCAGCTCCACCTCATACCTTTTACCTTACCCATAAGCTTAAATAGTCTTGATTGCGAGGGTGTGAGATTGCTGAGTCCCCGTGACTCACAGATACTTCCAAAACCAGTTTGCAGGTGCCATTGAACCATGCAGATGACGCAACCAAGCTCAAGGAGGAGCTCGATGAAGGTCTTGTCCTTTGTGTTGTTTCGTTCTAGTTGATCAATAGTGGAGCCCAGTCGGGACGATCGGGGATCTATGTAGCATTTGGGGTAGTCTTCTTTTATTTTGGTTCTATAGACAGACCTTGATTGTATCTGGATGATGTAATGCTTTATTCATGTATTGTGTGAAGTGGCGATTGTAAGCCAACTATGTATCTCTTTCCCTTATGTATTACATGGGTTGTGTGAAGATTACCTCACTTGCGACATTGCTTTCAATGCGGTTATGCCTCTAAGTCGTGCTTCGACACGTAGGAGATATAGCCGCATCGAGGGCATTACAAGTTGGTATCAGAGCCTTCCCCGACTTTAGGAGCCCCCCTGCTTGATCGAATCGGTGGCGTTATTGAGTCTAGAAATGTTTTGAGTCATTTAGGAATTATATATATCGGAGAGTTAGGACTTCTTTTTACTCCTCGGTCCCTTTGTCGCTCTGGTGAGGCATCCTGACATAGAGTTTTGACTCTTCTCTTCTCAAATTTCACTAAAAAAAAATTTAGGATCACGCGGGTATCTTGGAATCGTTCCGATGGTTTTGTGACGAGAACATTGTTCTTGGTGCCTCCTGTCATTTAGGGGATGTGGCAGTGTCCCGGGGGAGTTGAGCTCCGAGGTGTTGTCATCACAATTTTATCGTTGCAGTTCTGGAATACCTGAGATTAGTTTCGCCGACATCGAAAATCTCTTTTATGCAGTTGTTGGTGAGATAACCTCGACGCCACCCAGTAATGGGGCGGGAGTTCGGGAGTATTGCCATAACTCGTATAACAGATGCTTTTCGAAGGTTGAGGTAAACAATTTCCGAAGGTTTCTTGGTTATGTGTTGAAGGATGGATACAGCTGGATGTAGGATTAGCTAGTTTGGGTGAGATATTATGCTTCCCCTGTATCCCCAACACCCGATTGCATAACCAGAAAATTTCGGGAGTTTATAAGTGGGAATTCAAGTAGCTCTTAGGATATCTTTCCGACAGATGTATGATATGAAATTAGGGTTCGGCGTCTAGTGGTCCGCCTATTCACGGTTGGTTTTACAGTGGTCTCATTGTGTCTTAAAGAGTCCTTGGCTATGCCGACTCGGGGACGCTTCGTATGTCATGTGCACTGCCTTGTACATGATGGTGCTGTACGATCGAGCCCGTGTAGGCCCCACCACAAAAACTTCGGACGAAATCTCTATCATATGTTTGTTCCGGCTTATTCTGCAAGCCAGTCCTTGTTTTGTTTTGAAGTGTGGTATTCGAGTTGCTTCGAAGTCAAATGTTGATTCCATACCTTTTCCTAAGCGGTGTTCTCATACCCCAATGTGAACACTAATCCTTCTCGATCACCGAGTTTGTCATGTCAATCCTTTTAACCGGTGTGCTTCTCTTCAAGTGGATGTGATCATTGCAACATCCGCAAGATCAAGTATCAGTTCTTCTCAACGGTGTTTGTTTCATCCGTCTCCAAGTTGCCTTTGTTTTTCCCGCCCACCCACCCCTTTTTCTTCAAAGACTCAGATTTCTTATCAAGTATCCTTTTATTGATGGGAAGCCTCTCCATTCCTTTTCCGTCAATCTTCTTATCCGGTGATTCTCATGAAGATCCTAACGGTACCTCAAGTTCATCATTCCTCATTCTTTTTCTTCTCCGGTGGATTCAAATCAAGCTTTGGTGTTGATCATATCCTTTTTCCTCGTTTCTTATACCTTCTCATGCCGGTGCACCTCATATTCATTCACTTCTCGCTATTTAATTGTTCCGGAGTGCTTAAGTTATCTCGAAGATTAGTGTTTTCCACTCTGCATGCATTCAAGATCTTTCGAGGTTGTTATCTCATTCAAGCCATTTAATTCAACCGGTGCATTCTCTCTTTTAAATCATCAATGTTGTTTCTTTTGAGTTGGCCCTAACCCACAGGTCTTTTCCCAGGCTCTTACCTGACTCTTCTTATTATACTGGAGCTAATCTCAATTTCATTTCAAAGTTTGACGTAAGAATGATTTATCATCAGTCAATTGCCTTTCGCCAAGATCTTTCAAATTCTTTTCATCGTTGGTTCAATCTTTCCAATTTTAATTCCAGAGTACCTCAATAATTCATGGTGGTGTTTCTCATCGTCATTCTCAGATTGGAAGACCGAAGAAGATTTTTTTTCTCTCAATCTTTCTCCATTCTCTTCAAGATTCGTGATTCTAGCTTGTTGCCTTCCTCTCATAATTATTTGCGTTTGTGAGATATTCTTTTCACCCATCCGGAGTAATTCAGAGTATTTTCAGTTTGATTCTCCGGAGCCCATCATCTCAGAATTACTCATTCTCAACCTTCAGCTCTCGTTCTCCAAATCTTACCGGTGCATCATTCAAATATTCTCTAATCAATTCGTGATCCTTTCGTTCTGATGTATCTAGATTGCCTTAAGTATGTTCGTTCATTTGCTAATTCTTACCAGTGATTCATCTCTTTTCTTCGTTCATTTTCAATTCTTATGGTGGTTCGTTCAAGATTTCTCTTCCTCCTTTATCATATTTATTTATTCTTTCTTTCCAAATCCTACCGGTGGTTCATTGAAGACCTTCCCAAGGTTGCGCAATATCTATTTTAATTCCTTTCTATGAGAATAAGTAGTATGCCAAATCCGTGCTTGTCATCAATCTAAATTGGTGAAGGATACGCATAACGTAATTCTTATTATTGTTTCATCCAAGTGATCTAGTTTCTTCTTCCCGGAGTTGTTCATCATATCACATTCTCGGTCCGAGGTGCTTCATCTTTTCTTTTCCGGAGTTCCAAGCTCTAATTATCACGGAGATCCATCTAAATAATTACAAGGTTTCACCTTGTGTTTTCTGACTTCTCTTTATTTTCGTTATTCTTTTTGTTACCGGAGTTCTTCATGAAGGTTCTACATGTTGGTTCATCAAGGATTTATATCCCTTCTCCAAGTGTTCGTTGAGATTCTTTTCTAAGGAGCTCAAGCATTCTTCATCTTGCTATCCGGAGTGCAATTTTTTCTTCCATATCATTGGAGGTGGTATTATGTCATTCTTGATAATTTCCCTTCGTGCTTCGTGTTTCACAAGTTATCAAGATGAGGTATTTTAAATCCACCAATCTCTTCATTGGAGTTATCTTGGGCTCTATTTCACCTAAAGCTTTCCTTTAAGGATTGTCGCTCTTATGGTGTTTATCAATGATCCAAGTTCTTCATTTATCCTCCCGGTGAGATAGCTTCTCGTCTACCTGTTCTTATCAATCCAATTCTTTTTCCCGTGAGTGGCAGGTTGTCACCTCATAATTTGAGATGTATTCCACAAGACCATATCAAGCGTATTCTTTTCGTTGTTGGTTTTCCAACAACTCCGTTCGACCCTTCTCCTAAAGATGCCTTATCAAGCTCTTTTGTGGCAGATGTTGGCATTTTCTTATCCATTCTCCTATTTCAATGATCTTCTTCTATTCTTTTCTTCCGGAGGCTTTGTGATGTTGCTCTTTTCAACCCATCTTCTTGTTTTACCAAGTTCATATTCTTTTCCTTGCTTATCCCTTCTAAACCGAAGTGCTACTCGAATCGGTTCTTTCTTTTTCCCGTTTCTTAACGAAGTGTTTTCAGCTTCGTCATCTCCGTTGTATTCTTTTCTCAAAATGGTTTAACCTTTTTCAAGGTTCTTTGGTTTCACTCGTTTGTCAAAGAAGCAACTTAGTTTTACCTCTTCTCTTTCTCTTCGGTTTTCCCTCCGGTGCCATTCTAGATCTCGGGACGAGATCCTCTCGTAGTGGTGGAGTGTTGTAACGCCCCGAGACCGATGTGTCAGGTGTCCTCCAGTTATTCGCTGTTGTTGCGTTGTCATTGCTTGCGTGTCATGCATTGCATATCATTTCATCATGTGCATTTCATTTGCGTACATGTTTGTCTCATGCATCCGAGCATTTTCCCTGTTGTCCGTTTTGCATTCCGGCGCTCCTATGTCACCCGGTGTCCCTTTCTACCTCTTTTCGTGTGCAGGGATTAAACATTTCCGGATTGGACCGAGACTTGTCATGCGGCCTTGGTTTACTACCGATAGACCGCCTGTCAAGTTTCGTGCCATTTGGACTTCGTTTGATACTCCAACGGTTAACCGAGAGACCGATAAGGCCTCGTTTGTGTTGCAGCCCAACACCCTTCCAATTTGGCCCAAAACCCACCAAAAACCTTTCCATCATCTAGAGCGTTCGATCACGATCACGTGGCCGCAAACCGCACCTCATTTGGAGCTACCTAGCTCCCTCTACATCTATAAATAGATCCCTCCATTTCATTTTCGGGTCTTTTTCCCCGAAACCCTAGCCTCCCTCTTCCTCGCGCCGCCGGACATGTCCATCCCGCGCCGGACATGTACAGCCTCCACCTCACTCCGACCAATCAGAGCATGCCACGTTGCGCCGCCGCCGCTCTCCTCCTATCAGGGGCCGCCACCTGTCCTCTCCGTGCCGTCCACTGCGCATGGGCCCGCCGGAGCCCATCGCGAGCCCGCCACGGGCCACATCGGGCCCGATCTTCCCGAGCCGCCGCGCCACTCGTCTGCCGGTTCCGCCCGCGCCAGAGCATCACCGCAGTGTTGCCGGAGCTTCCCGCCACCTCGCCAGCGCATCGCAGGACGCCGCCATGGCCTCGCCGGACTTCGTCTCGGCTTCCGCGCCGCCTGACGTCGCCGCTGCACGCCGCTCCTCCGTTGCCGGCCTCCGCCGCCTCCTGCAACCTTCGCCGGAGCAGCGACCCGCCGGTCCTCCTCTGCCTCGACGCCAAGTCCCGCCTCCACTGACGTCGTTGACCGGATCGGCCTCTGCCAGCCGCACGCGCCAACCCAAGCTCGCCGCCGCCCCTACCTTGCCGATCCCCGCAAACTCCGGCCAGATCCGGCCGGGAATGGATGCCCCGCGGCCGGATCTGCCCGTCTCTGGCCTCTTCCGGCTCCTCCCGCGCCCCATCGACGCCGGAACGGCGACTCCTCCTTCGCCGACCTCGCCGTTGACCTCCTGGAGGTAGAAGACGACCCGGCCACGTCGGACGTGTCCGCCCTGGACCGGACATGTCCGCCCTCCCTGAGGTCGAAATATCTCTAAGTCCCAGATCCTATTAATTATTTTGCCATCTTCATCATGTCGTAACTCTCTCATCGTAGATCCGATTTGTACGTGTAGAATATCAAAATGTTCGTCTCGACGAGTACATCATTTCATCTCATTGCATCATTTTCATTTGAGCTCATCTTGATGCCGGAAATGCTGTTCGAAGAGGGCTATGTGATGAATTTGTCCGATCTGTTTCAGCAAATGGCGTTTTGTCATTTTTGCCATGATTAATGTGTGCATGTTATGCTCGTGAGCTCTACATGTGTTTTGTTATATGCCATGCCATATTTACAGGGGTGCTTGCCATGTATTTTTGTGATCTATGTGGTGACTAGCACAAGCTTGCAAAGTAGTGTAAACGGTAATGCTGATATCAGGGACTTAGAAATTCACTAAGTCCTTGTCCTGATTTTGTTGTTATGCCATATGTTCATGTTGTTTCCTAGTGATCCGTGCCTCTTTTGAGGATGATCGGTAAGGATGTTTTGTTGACATTGTGGTGCTCTATCCATAAATGTCTTTTTTTGCAATTATGGAGCACCCTAGCTTGAGTCAATCGAGCTCTACTTTTGTTATAAAATGATCCTGGCAGATTGTTGACATGTTTAGCGATTTTGCCGAGGATGTTGCTATTGATCCGTGCATGCTATGATGTTGTTCTTGCCATGTCTAGCTTCTATGTCGTATCTTCTTGATGGGTGTATGCTTAGTTTTTCATGCCATGCTCTGTAGTGAGTGCATCGAGCTCGTAAACATGCCTACTCGTTAACTGTTTTGCATGCTCCAGTTTTTCACTAAGTCTGAATCTGTTTATGTTTTTGCCATGTTCACATGCTTGCAATTGTATTTTCTGATCCCTTTTGGCTCAAGGTCACTAAGTGACTTTTGTTAAGTGCTTTGAGTAGCTTCATGCCATGCCTTGCTTTTCCATGTAAAGTTCTTGTAACTTGTGAAGTCTGAAACCTGTTATCATTTGCATTTTTGCCATGCTTGTTTGAGCCTGTTAATGAGTGAATTAGCCGTAGCTCAGTGTTCATCTATTGTCAAGCTTCATGAGTGGATCCCTGCCATGTATTTTGTTGCCATGTTTGAGTGTTGTAGCATATTTATCTTGATGCATTTAGATGGCTACTTGCTGATTATCGCAGACCGGTGCCATATTTGTTTTGCTTGCCATTTCCAAACCGTGCATCCGATTCCGGTGATCTTTATATCGATTTCAACCGAAATCATCTCACCTTTCCAGTGGCACTCTTGGATTTCCAAGTTGAGGCCAGGTTCAATCATTCCTTTCCAAATCATGCATATGCATCACATACCGCATCCCGCATATCATACCATGGTCATGTGTTGGTTGTTTACTATGTTGTGTGCTTCTTTCCGGTGTTTGCTTCTTCGGGTTGGTTCCGATAACGTCGCGTTTGTGAGGACCCGTTCGACTACGTCCGTTTGTCTTCTTCATGGACTCATTCTTCTTCCTTGCGGTATTTCAGGCAAGATGACGATACCCTCGAAATCACTTCTATCTTTGCTTGCTAGTTGCTCGCTCTTTTGCTATGCCTATGTTGCGATACCTACCACTTGCTTATCATGCCTCCTATATTGTTGAACCAAGCCTCTAACCCACCTTGTCCTAGAAAACCGTTGTTTGGCTATGTTACCGCTTTGCTCAGCCCCCTCTTATAGCGTTGTTAGTTGCGGGTGAAGATTGAAGTTTGTTCCTTGTTGGAACATGGAGATGTTGTTCCTTGTTGGAACATGTTTACTTGTTGGGATATCACAATATCTCGTATTTAATTAATGCATCTATATAATTGGTAAAGGGTGGAAGGCTCGGCCTTATGCCTGGTGTTTTGTACCACTCTTGCCGCCCTAGTTTCCGTCATATTGGTGTTATGTTCCCGGATTTTGCGTTCCTTACGTGGTTGGGTTATAATGGGAACCCCTTGACAGTTCGCCTTGAATAAAACTCCTCCAGCAATGCCCAACCTTGGTTTTACCATTTTCCACCTAGCCTTTTCATTCCCTTGGGTTCTGCAGACTCAAGGGTCATCATTATTTTAACCCCCCTTGGGCAAGTGCTCCTCTGAGTGTTGGTCCAAACTAGAGCCCCTTGCAGCGCCACCTCGGGGAAACTCGAGGGCTGGTTTTAGTTGTACGGACTGCTCATCTGAGTGTGCCCTAAGAACGAGATATGTGCAGCTCCTATCGGGATTTGTCGGCACATTCGGGCAGCGTTGCTGGACTTGTTTTACCATTGTCGAGGATGTCTTGTAACTGGGATTCCGAGCCTGATCGGGTCTTCCCGCTAGAAGGAATATCCTTCGTTGACCATGAGAGCTTGTGATGGGCTAAGTTGGGACACCCCTGCAGGGATTTGAACTTTCGAAAGCCGTGCCTGCGGTTATGGGCAAATGGGAATTTGTTAATGTCCGGTTGTAGAAAACCTGAAGTTGACCTTAATTAAAATACATCAATCGCGTGTGTAACCGTGATGGTCTCTTCTCAACGGAGTCCGGGAAGTGAACATGGTGTTGGAGTAATGCTTGACGTAGGTTGTTCTAGGATCACTTCTTGATCATAGTTGTTCGACCGTGCTTTTGCCTTCTCTTCTCGCTCTCATTTGCGTATGTTAGCCACCATATATGCTAGTCGCTTGCTGCGGCTCCACCTCATACCTTTTACCTTACCCATAAGCTTAAATAGTCTTGATCGCGAGGGTGTGAGATTGCTGAGTCCCCGTGACTCGCAGATACTTCCAAAACCAGTTTGCAGGTGCCATTGAACCGTGCAGATGACGCAACCAAGCTCAAGGAGGAGCTCGATGAAGGTCTTGTCCTTTGTGTTGTTTCGTTCTAGTTGATCAGTAGTGGAGCCCAGTCGGGACGATCGGGGATCTGTGTAGCATTTGGGGTAGTCTTCTTTTATTTTGGTTCCGTAGACGGACCTTGATTGTATCTGGATGATGTAATGCTTTATTCATGTATTGTGTGAAGTGGCGATTGTAAGCCAACTATGTATCTCTTTCCCTTATGTATTACATGGGTTGTGTGAAGATTACCTCACTTGCGACATTGCTTTCAATGCGATTATGCTTCTAAGTCGTGCTTCGACACGTAGGAGATTTAGCCGCATCGAGGGCGTTACATTGCTGCACCTTATTTACTTTTGTTACTTGTTGCTCCTTGCAAATTATCCTATCACAAAACTATCTGTTACCACTTGTTTCAGTACTTGCAGAGAATACCTTGCTGGAAACCGCTTATCATTTCCTTCTACTCCTCGTTGGGTTCGACACTCTTACTTATCGAAAGGACTATGATAGATCCCCTATACTTGTGGGTCATCAAACTACAATATTATCAATAAGAGTGGGGATGTGTTTCTGTGTATGCGTGATAGATGTGTCGGGAGGCATGCATGGATGATGAAGGGGGACCATGTGTTTGGTAAGCAGACCTAACTAGATCGATATATCAATTGTTGTGTGTCAGAGGAAGAGAGTGACATAACTAATGAGGTAGATCGATCAGCGCGTGGGGAAAACGAGTTATAATGACCTAGCTAGCTATATGTATAGCGGGAGATCAGTCGGTGTACATCCATTTGTTAGAGGCAAATAAGGCCCAGCGAGACAGATAGACAGAGAATGGAGCTAGGAGGTGGTGCGAGAGGCCTACTAGCTAGATAGGGGGAGTGTGCGATTGTGATATCGATGAAAAGAGGGGCTAGAGTTTACACGTGTGTGGGACCATATGAGAGACACGAGGCATGGACACAGAAAGAAGGAGATGGAACATGCGTGTGTATGTGGTAGGCAGACATCACTGGGGAGGTTTATCGATCGGTGTGTGTCATAAAGGAGTTGTGGAGACCGTGGGAGAACGACCTAAACATGAATGTGCATGATGGATAGAATGTTGAGGGAGGGGAGGGCGAGGAGGGCGTGTGCATGCACGAGAGAAAGTTAGTGCTAGCTACAAAGGTTAGAGGATTGTGTGGGTGTAACAGACTAACAAAGATTATAATTCGATATGAAAGTGGATTCATATATTTGAATAGGAGATCATAGTGTTACAAACATATGCATGCATGAATATAGAGGTGATACGTGTGGTGTGGTTTTGGACATGTTATACCATAATGTGATAATGTGTGGTGTTTGCAACTCACAGCTAAATATCAAACAATCTAAACCATACTATACATCGAACGATCTCACATTTTATTTGAATTTGTGATAATGTGTGGCATTTGCAGCTCACAACTAAATATCGAACAATCCAAACCATACTATATATCAAACAATCTCACATTTTATTTGAATTTGTGATAATGTGTGGCGTTTGCAAATCACATCTAAATACTTGTAGGCGTAGGGGGCGGGGCACCATACATTATGTGATAAACACATTATACATATGAGACATGGTTTAGATTATGAAGATCTAGCTAGAGCTTGAAATGTACTGTGATTTGAAATCAACATAAAGTGGATTCAAAAAATTGAGTTCTAGTTCATATAGTACACTTAGTTCATATCGAACTCGACAGTAATCATGTGGTGTGCTGTGACGATAATACACAAACAATGGTTTAACTTGACATTAATGATGATTGTCCGGAAATTTCAACCCGCGCCTTGTTACCCCGAAATATTTAAGATATATCTTTTGTCTCGTTGTGCTCCGAAAACTCCCTCCATCTCAACCTACGCCTTGCTATCCCGAAATTACAAAACACACGAAATGCCCGTGATACCCTGAACCAAAAGAACCGCCTAGCTCAAATCGGTGGGGGTACTTTCGTAACTTACTCCACATTTTGGACAAGCGCGTCCCTAAGCCATGGTTCCCCCCTCCCACCCCATACGCCCACCCATTCGTACACCCCACGAAAACCCGCGAAGCCCCACACCCTCCTCCGTCTGCCACCCAGCCGGAGCCTCTTCCCCGATGACGTCGTCCACAGCAACACCTTGACGTCCCTCATCCACCGCACCAGATGAGGATCTGTTGTCAATCTCGTCGTCCTGCCAGTTCAGCCACCCCGTCCTCCACCTCCAAGGAGCTGCCCCGACGTTCCCCTCGTCTTTTGCGCCACCTCCATTCCCACACCACGGTCTTCACCTGCACCACCGGAAGATCCGCATCATCACCGATTTCTCGGATGAAGTTGAGGCCTAATCGGCGCCACCAAAGAGGTTCTACACTAATCGCCGCATTTTCTTCTTGATTCGATCTCACGGTGCTGCCGGCGCTTGGTCCCGTGCTGACACGGCGCGGCTCCATCCACGGCGGGGTCGCCGGCCACTTCCTCCATGGCATCACTCCCTCGACGGTGACATCCACATCAGTAGGAGTTGCTGCTGCTTTGGCTCTCGCTCGTGTTGTTGCTCTGCTCTTGCTCTCGGTCCCCTGCCTGGTCTGCTCTTACTCTCGCTCTTGCTCTTTCTTGCGCTGATGCTCCGATTCAGTCGTTCAGCTACACTTCAGTCGACTGAATCGACTTTTGGGTCAGTCGATTTTCAGGGGGTGGGGGGCTCGCCGGAGTTAAGGAAGAACCAGCCACAACGGGGAGGGGGGCTCACCGGAGAGATACCCCACTATCTATCTTAGGGTTCAGGGTGGGGCGGTGGTCGCCGGTGGTGGGGGCACGGTGGTGGGGCGGTGGCATGGGGATCGCCGGAGAAAAAGCTCGGTGTGGGGGGCCTAGAGGGGTGGCCGGGGCGGCGCCGTTCCGTCAGTGGGGAGTGGTTTCGAGGCGGGCGGGGCTGCGAGGCTGCGCGGGAGCGCCGCCGGCCGCGGGCGGCGGGGTTTGGCGGTTTGGCCGGTGGTGGCTGGCGGCTTAGGGGGTGGAGGTTGAAGATGAACTGCAGGCCATTGATTTCGTATCCAACTGCTGGAAAATCGACTGACCAGAGATGAAAAAGTCAGTCGACTGACGTGTAGCCTCACCCCTGCTGCTCTACTCTTGCGCGTGTTGCTGCTGCATGAGCAGCAGATCCTTCTCTCGCTCGAGCCCCTGCAGCTGCTACCCGAGATGATGCTACATGACCAGCTGCCCTGGCTCTCGCACGCGCTGCTGCTCCGGGCGCTGTTGCTGCTACTACTACTAGTGTGTTCAGTTTCGACAGTAAAATTCAGTTTCGACAGCAAATTTATTTTCGACAGTTAAGTTCAGAGATGAGCGGTGATGTATTTTACATCTAGCACTTTGTGGTTATGTATTTTACGTCATCTATTGGAGATGCTATTAGAATTCCACTCAGGTTAACATTGTCTCTCTTGTCCTGCTTCAGCCTCGCCGTCGTACAACTCAGCGGAGCTGCTCCAACGACGAAACCCTCCATCACAGTGGAGCAGTACCCCGGGCTCCGTCACCATACTCCTAAGATCTTCTTCCCCTCCTCTGACAGCCAAATCAGCCAGAGCATCCTCACCGACCAACCCAATCACGCTGAGATCGACATGGCTTCGCCGAAGAGGTTGTACAATTGTTGCATCGCTTTTTTACTCTACATGTTATATATATTGTCCACTGGGCACACGTAGTAACGTGAAATACGATTAGTTTCTCCTACTATATGACAAGAAGTGAGGTACCGGGCAACTTCGCTATCCGTGATGGACTCTCTTGAACGCCGTCATTATTTATCTCTGTGTGATTGAGTTGTGCATTTGTAGATGGGCCTGGGAGTTGAGCTAGTGGGGCAGTGGCCTGGGTCCAAAGTAGTAGAAGTAGCACAAAACATTTTTTGAGTGTAGGATTTTCCGTGCTCATGCCTGCCTGCTAGAATCGCCAGTGTTTGAAAGGAAAAGTGAAGGAAAAACATAGGAATTGGAAAGTTTCCTATGGTACTACTATTCATGCATTTGGTTTAAAGGAATGAGCAAAGGAAAACTGTAGGATTTGTTCCTGTAGTGTCTCCTTGAAAGAAAAACCATAGGAATTTTAATATCCACTTGTCCTCCTTTTCAAATTCCTATTCATGAAGCACAAGACTAAGAGATAGTAGCATAATAGCATTATAACCGTACATTTTCTTGTGGTTTGACTTAATCTCACCATGCTTCTTTGCATCCTGTGATCTTCCAATTCTTATGAACCAAACACCCAGATTGGCATAAATCATGTGTTTTTAAATTCTCTGTTTCGCACGTGCATTCCTATCCTATTACTGTGTATTTCCTATCCTTGTGTTGTTAGAATCCACCAATTCAAACAAGCCCTTACAGAATTACTTCTCTTACAGATAGTTGTCAAAGAAAACCTTGTGTGGTTTGTCCCGCTCCTGCTATGCCATCGTCCACCCCAGCTCAGCTGCTCCAATGATAGAAGGGTCCACCACAGCAGGGATCCAGCCTCCAGACTATCTTTCGCTGCCTCAGATCTTCTTCCCCGCCGCCAGCAGCCACGACAACTGCATTACCATCATCAACCGAGCAGATGACCTCGAGGACTACATGGGTCCGCAAGAGAGGTCGCGCTCTTTCATGTTTGCTTACATTATGCATCGCTTAATATTACATGCTACTTTATCGCCCTGTTCACCGATTAGACTCTAAGTTAGCTCCAAATTAATGCTCAAACTTGAGTTTTTAAATGGTTGTGGGGTACATATCGGGGCAGTAATCAATAGTATATATCTACTATCTAGTTAATCTCTAGTGTCTACTATGAGTTTCATATTGTGTGGGAAACAAATAGTAAAGAAGCCATTATCTGTATTTTTAACTAAAGCCATTATCTGTATTTTTTATCTGAAGCCATTATCTGCCTGCTATCATTGGTTTTGGGTCTATCCAGAGGTTGCTACCATCACTCTGGATTTCTGCATGCACTCCTTACATAATCTCACTATATTTTATTCCTATGCACGTCAGTTATTGTACACAATGGAACTGAACATTTAGAGCAAAAGAGACGAGTTTGCATGACAATAAAATTTCATGCAGACGTGTCGGTGTACAAAAAGAGGGGTACACTTTTTGTACCCCTATAACTGTGCACGGGCAGTCTGAGCCGCGGGCACCACCACACCAAGCAAGGCAAGGGAGGTGAGACAGGGTAAGACTGAAGCTCAAGAGAACTGTGACGCCAAGACCAAGACCACAAAGAACAAAGAGGACGAAGCGGACTC
Source organism: Triticum urartu (assembly GCF_003073215.2). Lineage (NCBI taxonomy): Eukaryota > Viridiplantae > Streptophyta > Magnoliopsida > Poales > Poaceae > Triticum > Triticum urartu. The sequence goes on from NC_053026.1 coordinate 140,319,720, forward strand.
CCCCGGCAAGATCCTTGCCGGGAGACAGTTCTAGCAGCCCCGGTAAGACCCTTGCCGCGACGACTCATCCCGCCCCTACGGAGCGAATCACCCTTGAGTCCACTACCCCCAAAGGGCAAGGATTCGGGAGACATCCTCGTGGCGACATGCAGATCTTTGTGAAGACGTTCAAGACCGGATAGGCACTAAGGAGATGACAACCCTTGGCGGGATCCCGGCCGAGGAAGACCACAAGGCCCCCGGCAAGCGCCTTGCCGGGGATGACAGCAGGCGCCTCGGCAAGGCCCTTGCCGGGGCCCCGGCAAGGCCCTTGCCGAGGACACCCGCAGGGCCACCGTCAGGCCCACGCCGACTGAGCCTCCACCACCGCATGCATGCAGCTGCCGACCCAACTAGCTGGGCAGGCACCTGCGTGGCGGCATGCAGATCTTCGTGAAGACCCACCACTACGCCACCTCAGCTGCCTGCCTACCTACGTGGCATCGCAGGCGTCGTTGGCCAGGGCGCGTGTCGACACAAGAAGGAGCGGCGATGACGGACGAGGCAGATCTCTCCCCCGTCCCCGATAAAGCAAGGACACCTAAGCAAGACGCATTAAATGCGCCTTGTCATGTAATGCGAGGGATAACCTCGCATCACTGTTCCCTTTCCACCTCCTGTGTGCCACCGTGGCCACCCCTTTTCCTATAAAAGGAGGCCCGAGGCGACCAGGAGAGGGATTCGGCTATTTGGAGCTCCTCATGCCCCATAGCTAGCTCAAGAACACAAATACACAATCCACCAAAGCAGGAGTAGGGTTTTACGCATCCTTGCAGCCCGAACTTGGATAAACGAACCGTGTGCTACCTGCTTGATCCGCTCTTCTCACGACCCCATGCCCCGCTAACCGTAGTAGGGATTCTCGTGATCCCATAGGTGTCGTTCCCACCGACATCTTTCGCGCGCCAGGTAGGGGGCGCAGTTGTGAGAATCGGCTCTAGCAGTTAGTTCGGCGCTTCTTCATCATCATGGCGCCCAAGAAGAAGACGACGGTGGCGATTGGCCAGTCGGAAGCCGGACAGCCCGTCCCGACGCGGGCGAGCAGCGGACCGGTCGCAGAGAGGACCCGGGGCGCTGCTCGCGAACACCAACACCATCCCAGCAGCCGGAGTTTGGGAGGCGGCGATGTTTGTGTGCCTGGTAACGGGCCACACGTCGCCAAATCCAAAGGCAGAGCCAAGTCCTTCGCGGGTGGAGCGGGGCCTTCCAAGGTCATCGCCACCCCGCCCGAAGGCGACGCGAGGGCCTCCAAGACTCCCACGCCAGCGTCAACAGCGCGCTCCTCCCAGGCAGCGCGCGACGAATGGCGTAATCACACTGAAGACCCCGGGCGTCGCCGCGGGAAGAGCCCCAAGCGCCGCTCCCGGGACATAGAAGACCTGCCCACTCGCCGAGGTGCTGGTGAAAGCGGCATGCGACCGTGGGGTCGTGATAGAGCTCCTTCTGACATGGTCAGAAGTCGAAGCGCGTCGCGATCCATGTAGGTTTCGCTGCCGCCGACGCGAGCAGAGGTCCTGGCGCGCGTGCAGTTGCTCCTCGATTTTCCTCCCACTACGGGGAAATTTGACGAATGGAGAGCCACTATCCAAAGCCTTGTTGCGGTGGACAACAAAGACGAACCAAGTCCGGTGAGGCCCCCGGGTCGACGCTCCGATGGAGTCCCGCGGACCAGTGGCGGAAAAGCCGGCGGTGCCGCGACCATGGTGCATTCACCTCTTCCCCATCCAGTACCGCGGGCGCCGGCTCGTCGCAGCGTCGCGGGCGACGCCATCTCCATAGCATCGTCTGACCCGCGGACCCACCGTGACCAGCGCCAAGTTCTTCGGGAACGAGCCCATGAAGACACTGGAACCACTATCGAGCGCCGGTGCGGAGCGCGCCTCCAGTCAGATAGGCGAGCAGGGCCTGCTATGAACCACCCAGCCCCGGAGAGCCCTGGAGGCCTACCTTACGAGATAGGTTGTCCGGCTTTTACCCATGAGCTGCGGCAGTTCCAGTGGCCCACTCACCGCACCTTCAAACCTGACGTTGGCGAAAAGTACAGCGGCAAGACTCACCCGTCTGAGTTCCTCAGCATCTACACCATCGCGATGCAAGCCGCCGGAGCCCACGATGATAAGGTGCTTGCGAATTACTTTCCATTGGCTCTTAAACCTAACGCCATGTCGTGGTTGATGCACTTGCTGGTAGACTCTATTTCCTCCTGGTCAGATTTGTGCCATGAGTTTGTGGGCGCCTTTACTGGGCATCACCAAGCCCACGGCCAAGCAAGCGACCTGCATGTCATTCCCCAGAAGGGAGGCGAGAGTCTGCGCAAGTATATACAGAGGTTCAGCCGGGTATAGTACAATATCCCTGATGTTCACCCTGCCGCCATCATCAGCGCGTTCCATCAGAACGTGCGTAACCGCAAGATGCGCGAAGAACTGGCGATGAACAAGGTGAAAGATGTGGCAAAACTCTATGTTCTTGCTGACTGAAAGCACAAGTGCTCCCTAGGTGGTTTTGATAATTGATGACAACATATCTATTGTTGGACTAACATTTCTATCTAGCATGTTTCAGGTAAGTTCAACAATGGAGTGGCATGGACTAAAGGTTGTGGGAACTCCTTCAAGATGCTAAGGACAAAGGATTGGCTAAAGCTTCAAGCTCAAGACTCTTCATTTTACATTTTAGTGATCCAAGATCACATTGAGTCCATAGGAAAAGCCAATACTATCAAGGAGGGATGAGGTGTTGCTTAATGAGCCTCTTGCTTCATGTGCTTAATGATATGCTCCAAAATCCTCAGCTACTTTCCCACTTCCACAAATGACCTAAACCCTAAGCCAAACTCGGTCCTACCGATTCTTTCTATCCGGCGCCACTGAGTTTCACTTGTCATAAGCCACTGCCAAACCCTAGCAATTCGGTTCTACCGATAGGGATCTCGGTCTCACCGAGATGGGATTGCAAACTCTCTGTTTCCCTTTTGTAACTTTTCGGTCTCACCGAAAGAGCGAATCGGTCCCACCGAGATTGCAGTGTAAACTCTCCGTTTCCTTTTTGTAACTTTTCGGTCTCACCGAAAGAGCAAATCGGTCCCACCGAGTTTACCTGACCAACTCTCTGGTTAGCTTATTACCAAACTCGGTCTCACCGAGTTTGTGTAATCGGTCTCATCGAGATTACATTATGCCCAAACCCTAACCATATCGGTCCTACCGAGTTGCATGTCAGTCCCACCGAAAATCTCTAACGGTCACTAGGTTTACCTTTTCGGTCCGACCGAGTTTGTTGATTCGGTCCCACCGAGATTGAAAAACTGTGTGTAACGGTTGGATTTTGTGTGGAGGCTATATATACCCCTCCACCTCCTCTTCATTCGTGGAGAGAGCCATCAGAACACATACACAATTCCAACTCATATGTTCTGAGAGAGAACCACCTACTCATGTGTTGAGACCAAGATATTCCATTCCTACCATATGAATCTTGATCTCTAGCCTTCCCCAAGTTGCTTTACACTCAAATCTTCTTTCCACAAAATCCAAATCCTATGAGAGAGAGTTGAGTGTTGGGGAGACTATCATTTGAAGCACAAGAGCAAGGAGTTCATCATCAACACACCATTTGTTACTTCTTGGAGAGTGGTGTCTCCTAGATTGGCTAGGTGTCACTTGGGAGCCTCTGACAAGGTTGTGGAGTTGAACCAAGGAGTTTGTAAGGGTAAGGAGATCGCCTACTTCGTGAAGATCTACCGCTAGTGAGGCAAGTCCTTCGTGGGCGATGGCCATGGTGGGATAGACAAGGTTGCTTCTTCGTGGACCCTTTGTGGGTGGTTGCTTCTTCGTGGACCCTTCGTGGGTGGAGCCCTCCGTGGACTCGCGCAACCATTACCCTTCATGGGTGGAGCCCTCCGTGGACTCGCGCAACCGTTACCCTTCGTGGGTTGAAGTCTCCATCAACGTGGATGTAGGATAGCACCACCTATCCGAACCACGGGAAAAACATATGTGTCTCCAATTGCGTTTGAATTCTCCAAACCCTTCCCTTTACATTCTTGCAAGTTGCATGCTTTATTTTCCGCTGCCTATACACTCTTTGCATGCTTGCTTGATATGTATTATGAATGTTGAAATTATGCCTAAACTCCACTTAAACCGAAAAAGCTTAAAAATTGCAACTTTAGCATTAAGTGTCTAATCACCCCCCCCCTCTAGACACATCTACTTCAAGATCCTACACTGACAAATGTGCCCGGGCTGAAGAGGGAAGGAAGTACCCCGGCGAAGATGCCGGCGTGGAAACCAACTCCTCAGATGAGGATACGGCCGCCCCGGCGAAGAAAGGCCGGCGCCGCAACAGGAAGCGGAAAGGTAAAGTTGTGCTTGCCGTTGAGGGATCTGGCGACTCCGGCTCCGCCAAGAAAACCAAGGCAGATGACCCCGGCAAGGAAATTGCCGAATGTGTCGCCTGCCGGGCCTTGGCGGCTGCCGAGAAGCCAGGAAACTCCGACAAGCAATACTGCAAGATCCATCGCACCAAAGGCCATGATCTCCAGAACTGCCGACAGGTTGAGCTCCTTGCTGAGAAGCAGAGGGCTGAATATGAGAGGCGGGACAAGGAGAAAGGCCAGGACGGTGCTGAGGGGTCCGGCAAGAAGCGTGACGGCCAGGCGGGCCGTCGCGGCAAAGATAAACAGCGGGAGAGGCCCGCCTGGGGCCGTGACAAAAAGCCAGAAGACGATGATCACGAAGAGGACGATGAGTCTGGTGACCAAGGATTTCAGAAAGCTACAGAGGCCATGTGCATCGATGGCGGCGCCTCGCTGCATACCTCTCACCGCCAGCTTAAACAGTGGGCGCGTGAGATTATAGCGGCAGAACCGTCGTTTGATGTCCAAAGGCCGCTGAAGTGGTCCAGCACACCTATCATTTTTGACACTGAGGATCACCCTAATCGCACTACTGCAGTCGGGTGCTTGCCATTGTTGGTTTCACCAACAATACGTAACCTCAAGGTGACAAAGATGCTAGTCGATGGCGGGGCCGATCTGAACTTAATCTTGCCTGCCATGATCGAGAAATTGCAGATTCCTGATGAAGACCTCGAAGAGACGGGCACGTTTCAGGGGGTCAACCCGGGAAGAAGTCAACCTAAGGGAAAGTCACGTTGCCCGTGACTTTTGGGAGCGATCTGAATTACAGGACAGAAAGGGTTGTGTTCGAGGTTGCCAAGATCCCCTTGCCTTACAACGGGATCCTTGGCCGCCCAGCGCTGGCCAAGTTCATGGCGGCATCACATTACGCCTACAACACCCTGAAGATGCCGGGGCCTGTGACGATCATCACCGTCCCGTCGGACAAGAAGGATGCGCTAATTTGTGCCGACCAACTCTATCAACAAGCAGTTGGAGTAGCCGCCACTGCCAAGGCGCTTGCTCCTGCCGTTGGAGCCCCGGGAAGGCAAAAGAAGAAGATCGGTGAGACCTCAGGCACCCACTCCGGCAAGCGCATCTCTTCGGAGTGTAGCGCTCCCGTCGAGGACGTGCCAGAGAGCTCCGCCGACAGAAACAAGAAGTCCAGGACCACACCGCCAGGAACCAAGAAGGTTTCTGTCAAGGAGGACGGCACGGGAGGAGCTTTTACCGTAAGCTCCACCCTTGACGACAAATAGGAAGACGCGCTCGTCACCTTCCTGCAGGCGAATGTCGATGTGTTTGCCTGGCAAGCATCTGACATCTCCGGCGTTCCCAGGAAGGTGATTGAGCACCACCTTGTTGTCTGTCCTCATGCGCGGCCCGTCAAGTAGAAGGTCAGAAAGCAAGCTTTGGGACGACAAGAGTTCATCACAGGGGAGATCCGGAAACTGGAAGCAGCGGGTTTGGTAAGAGGAGTGCTCTATCCAACGTGGTTGGCCAATCCGGTGGTAGTGCGCAAGGCAAATGGGAAGTGGAGGCTGTGTATTGATTACACAGATATTAATAAGGCTTGTCCCAAAGACCCCTTCCCGTTGCCGCGCATCAACCAGATTGTTGACTCCATAGCTGGGTGTGATCTGTTGTCATTCCTCGATGCCTACTCCGGCTACCACCAGATCTTCATGGCAAGGGAAGATGAAGAGAAAATGGCATTCATCACCCCATGTGGTATGTATTGCTTTATACGGATGCCTTTCGGGTTGAAGAGTGCTAGTTCAACGTTTGCAAGGGCGGTCCAGATTGGTTTTGAACCCCAGCTCCATAGAAATATGGAAGCCTATATGGATGATATAGTGGTCAAAACCAAGAACATGGCAACCCTCATATCATATTTACAAGAAACATTTGCAAACCTACGAAAGATCAATCTCAAGCTGAACCCTGAGAAGTGTGTCTTCGGCGCCCCGTCTGGCAAGCTTCTCGGGTTCTTTGTGTCACAGCGTGGGATAGAGGCCAATCCGGACAAGATCAAAGCTATAGAGCGGATTGAAGCGCCCAAGTGAGTCAAGGATGTGCGTCGGCTTGCCGGTTGCGTTGCTGCCATGAGCAGGTTCATCTCCAAGTCCGCCGAGCGCGCCCTTCCCTTTTTCAAGATTTTGAAAAAGGCGGGCCCGATGGAGTGGACACCAGAAGCCGAAGCAGCATTGCAAGATTTGAAGAGGTACCTCTCCTCTGCGCCAATACTAGTTGCGCCTAGGCCACAGGAACCGTTGCTGCTGTACCTGGCGGCAACGAACCAGGTGGTCAGCGCCGCACTAGTGGCGCAGAGAGAAATTGATGATGAGGTAATAGCAGCGACGGAGCCCGATGCCACTGATGCCGAGACGACGCAACCGGTTGGAGTGCCGCCAAGGAAGAACATGATGCAGCACCCGGTCTACTTTGTTAGCTCCCTTCTGCAGGGGGCTAGATCAAGGTACTCCGGTGTGCAGAAACTGCTCTTCGGCCTTCTTATGGCCTCGAGGAAGCTGCGTCACTACTTCTAGGCGCACGAAATCACTGTCGTCACTCGCCTCCCTCTACAACGGATATTGCACAATCCAGACGCAATGGGAAGGATCGTAGAGTGGGCACTGGAACTGTCCAGCTTTGGCCTCAAGTTTGAGAGTACCTCGACAATTCAAAGCCGAGTCCTGGCGGAGTTCGTTGCAGAATGGACCGCGACGCCTGACGAAGAAGCCCAAGAGACTGCTCTCCCCGGCAAGGAGGCAAGTTGCGACTGGATCATGTACTTTGACGGAGCTTTCTCCTTACAGGGCACCGGGGCTGGCGTACTACTTGTCGCGCCCACCGGAGAGCACCTCAAGTACGTGATCCAGATGCACTTCCCCAGGGAGGTGTCAACAAACAATACGGCTGAGTACGAAGGGCTGCTTGCCGGTCTTAGGATCGCGGCGGACCTCGAAATCAAGAAACTCGTCGTCAGAGGCGACTCGCAACTTGTCGTTAAGCAAGTCAACAAGGATTACCAGAGCCCGTTGATGAAGGCCTACGTCGATGAAGTGAGAAAGCTGGAAGAGCGTTTTGACGGTATACAGGCAGAATACGTTCCCTGAGCGGAGAATGATATCGCCGATTACCTGTCAAAACACGCTGCCCTCAAGCTACCTATGGAACCAGGTACCTTTGTGCTTCAGCTAACTCAGCCATCCGTTGATCCATCAACAGAGCAAAACAAGAGGAGGAAATCAGGGCCCGGCAAGTACTTTCCCACCGAGCTCCCCAGAGCCGCCGGCAAGGATGTTGCCGGAGATACTGAGCCCGCCACGGGATGGCTAGCTCCGGCGGAGCATCAAGCTCTTGCCGTCGAGACAGCCGCTCCTGTAGCGGAGGAAACGCCTTTAGTCCTCGCCGTCGAGCCCCAGGCTCCAGCATGGGCACAGCATACTGTCTGATTCCTCCAAACAGGGGAACTTCCTGAGGAGCAGGAAGAAGCGGAAAAAGTAGCCCGTCGCTCTACTATGTACCAGTTCGTCGATGACGTCCTGTACAGAAAGAGGCCGAACGGCGTGAAATTGAAGTGTATCCCTCGAGAGGAAGGACTGGAGCTGTTGGCAGAGATACATGGAGGCATATGTGGATCCCACATCGGGTCAAGGGCCCTTGCCGGCAAAGCGTTTTGGCAAGGCTTCTTCTGGCCCACCACCCTCCAGGATGCGACGACACTAGTCACCAGGTGTGAAGTGTGTCAGTTCCATTCAAAGAAGCTTCATCAGCCAGCTCAAGCCCTTCAAACCATTCCTCTCTCCTGGCCCTTCTCGGTCTGGGGGCTCGACATACTGGGCCCTTTCCCCCGCGTTGCCGGGGGCTTTGAGTACTTGTACGTCGCAATCGACAAGTTCACAAAGTGGCCAGAGGTGGAAGCAGTGAGGAAGGTCACAGCTCAGTTAGCCGTCAAATTCTTCAAGGGACTAGTGTGCCATTTTGGTGTACCCAACAGGGTCATCACTGACAATGGTACACAGTTCACAAGCCGCACCTACATGCAATATACCCAAGACCTCGGCAGCAAAGTCTGTTTCGCTTCCGTTGCTCACCCACGAAGCAATGGTCAAGCTGAGAGGGCAAACGTTGAAGTACTGCGGGGATTAAGGACAAAGACCTTTGACAGGCTGCACAAGAGTGGAAGGCGCTGGATTGATGAATTACCGGCGGTTCTTTGGTCAATTAGAATGACACCAAATCGGGCCACCGGCCAGACACCCTTCGCCCTGGTATACGGGGCAGAAGCAGTTCTCCCCACTGAACTCATATACGGGTCACCTCGAGTACTCGCTTATGATGAGCTTGAGCAAGAGCAACTGCGCCAAGATGACGCAACGCTCCTTGAGGAAGATCGTCTTCGGGCGGCTGTGAGAGCAGCGCGCTACCAGCAAGCCTTGCGCCGCTACCATAGCCGCAAGGTTCATGCCCGAAGCTTTGAGGAAGGCGACCTTGTTCTTCGGCACGTTCAATCGGCCAAAAATTCCAACAAGTTGACGCCAAAGTGGGAAGGCCCTTATCGGGTAATACGAGTCACCAGGCCCGACGCAGTCCACCTGGAGACCGAAGATGCCGTTCTGGTGAGTAACTCCTGGAACATTGAGCATCTTCGCAAGTTTTACCCGTAAGGCGCGGCTTGTCGGGCCCCTCGGCAAGCCACCTTTTGTACGAGCATTGCCGATGACGCATGTAACCCTTTGTACAAAGCCAGGCGCAGACCCTGAGCATAAGTAAATGAAGCGCTGGCGCCCTGAGTTATAGCATGCATGCTAGGTCGAGTCTCGTCCTTGATTAGGGTTGATAGTGCTTAGCGGCGACTAACCCCTAGCTTAGAGGTCGAGTGTGTGTCTCCTTGTCTTTCTTTCATCTTCGTTGGTTCACAGGACACACGGATATCCGTGTCGAACCACTTGGGGAGGAAAAGAAGATGAACAGACCAGCATCTAGCCCCCGGCAAGCCAGTATTGCAGGGGGGCTGCAAGAGCAAAGATTCACCCACGGCGAACCAGGGTTGCCGGGGGCTGCAGCTTCAGATAAGTTCTTCATCCCTTATCATGCATTCCATTATGGACTGAGGTATGTGAAACCTCGTTTTCCCCTAAGCTATCGTGCTCCCATAACTCTAGGCCCTAGGGCTCGTTCCTGGGGCCAAGTTTGGTCGTAGTCGCGGCAGCGAAAGGATGAAACAAGGAGCCTGAACCCGCCTCATCCCTGCCTCCGCCAAAGGCGTGAGGAAGGTCGAGCGAAGTGGGGAGACGGCAAGGCCTGTTGCCGGGCAAGGAAATGTTTATCTTGAAGATATCAAGGATTTACTCCTTGTCGTGGGTTCCACCCGCAAACAAATGACCCGGCAAGCATCCCTTTTTCATTAAAAACATTCCACTCAGGTACAGTCCATAGGGAATGAAAAACATGAATGATGGGATTACAAGTTTTAAATTCAACAAAGGCTCGAAGGCTTACAAACTAAAAAGAGATAAGGTGCCTGTAATCCCTTTCTTGTCCCTCTCCTCAAGAGGCAGGTCAAGGAGGCGAAAGAGACAAAAGGAGCGCCTAGGCGAGCTACGGGTGGCAGAAGACACCAAGAGAACATCTTGGTGGCCGTCCAAAGGCTGGATGGTGATGGCGGCGCCGGAAGCAGAGCTCGAAGATGAGGCGGCAGGACGTCAGCACGCGTCGAAGGCGTCGGTGCCCGCGTACTCTGACTTGACGGCCTTGCCGCCCGCCCTCTTCCTCTTCCGCAGCCTCCCAACGCCAGCCGCCCAAGGAGATGGCCCCAAGAAGTTCAGGGAGCCGGCGACGCGGATGATGGGGTCGCCGGTGCCGCACGGAGCGGCACCCGACACCTAATCGGACCCGTCATCATGCCGCCTACTACCCTCGTCGTCACTGCCGCTGTCCTCCTCGTCACTCCCGCCCGAGGAGGAGTCTTCACTATCAGAAGAGCTCTCCACGCAGCACCTTGCACGGGTCCCAAAGCACCCGAAGACCTTGACGGAGAGAAGGCCACCCTCCTTCAGCTTAAAATGGAGAGTGAGCCCCTCCGTCAAGCGGTGGATATGGGCAAACGTCTTCCATCCCCGACGGAGATACATCACGTGAGGGGCGGGGAAGTCGACGCGGGCCCGCGGGCCACTGATCCCGCAGCCCCTCATGTGCAGCCACAACGACTCTGGCGGATCCAGCTCCATCTCCCGCGCAAATGGAGTCGGGAGACAAAGGCGACGGCGCGGCGGCCGGCGCAGCCTGATGAAGAACTCACAAGGTCATCCCCAACATGGCCCTCCATTGGAGGAGGAGCTACTGGCGGAGGCGAGGCCGGCGCGCCACCCCGTCCTCCTCTTCCCCGAGCGCCCCGGCCTCGCTCACGGCCTCGCCCTCCCCCTTCCCCTCGCGGCTGGCTCTGCCATCGCAGGCGCAGGAGAAGGAGGGGCGCGTTGTCGAGCGGCGACCCTCGCCGCCACTGTTGAAGGACCGGGGTTCCCTCTCTCCATGACGGATAGAAGGGAGGAGCAGAAGCTGAAGGAAGAAGAAGATGAAAGAATGCGGGACGCCATCCCCCCCTCCCGCTCTTTATAAAGGACCGGGTTGGCGCTTGGCCGCCCCGCTCGGCCAATCAAGACACGGGAGGCGCAGGGAACCAGGGCCGACCCGCTGCCCCAACCAGCGACGGCCCGGTTTCCCGCCTCCACCGTTTGCCACCCCAAGCGCATGCGAGACATGTGGCGAATGTGCAGAACCAAAGGGACGGGTGAGGCGACCTCTCCCCACCCCGTGATCGTGGGAGTGGACACCTCGAGGACCGCGCCTCGGCCCCATTCAGTAAATGGGCCACGCCTCCACGCCTCCCTCCGTTTATGGGGAAGGCGCGAACCGCCCCCTTAACTGTGACGTGACACATGCGTGCAGAGACCAACCCCACGCATGTCGCCCACGTCACACGCGCCTCCCCATGCCGCACCACGCGCGGGAATCATGGGAAGCGCAGCGCGCGAAGAATCTTACCACGGTAAAAACCGCCCCACCTGCCCGCGCACCGTTTTTGGGCCTATCCCAACAACGCGATGCGCTTATGTGTGGCCCAGGCCCGGGGGCTCCTGTCGGTGTACAAAAAGAGGGGTACACTTTTTGTATCCCTATAACTGTGCACGGGCAGTCTGAGCCGCGGGCACCACCACACCAAGCAAGGCAAGGGAGGTGAGCCAGGGTAAGACCGAAGCTCAAGAGAACTGCGACGCCAAGACCAAGACCACAAAGAACAAAGAGGACGAAGCAGACTCCCCCGGCAAGATCCTTGCCGGGAGACAGTTCTAGCAGCCCCGGCAAGACCCTTGCCGCGGCGACTCATCCCGCGCCTACGGAGCGAATCACCCTTGAGTCCACTACCCCCAAAGGGCAAGGATTCGGGAGACATCCCCGTGGCGACATGCAGATCTTTGTGAAGACGTTCAAGACTGGATACGCACTAAGTAGACGACAACCCTTGGCGGGATCCCGGCCGAGGAAGACCACAAGGCCCCTGGCAAGCGCCTTGCCGGGGATGACAGCAGGCGCCTCGGCAAGGCCCTTGCCGAGGACACCCGCAGGGCCACCGTCAGGCCCACGCCGACTGAGCCTCCACCACCACATGCATGCAGCTGCCGACCCAACCAGCTGGGTAGGCACCTGCATGGCGGCATGCAGATCTTCGTGAAGACCCACCACTGCGCCACCTCAGCTGCCTGCCTACCTACGTGGCATCGCAGGCGTCGCTGGCCAGGGCGCGTGTCGACACAAGAAGGAGCGGCGACGACGGACGAGGCAGATCTCTCCCCCGTCCCCGATAAAGCAAGGACACCTAAGCAAGACGCATTAAATGCGCCTTGTCATGTAATGCGAGGGATAACCTCGCATCACTGTTCCCTTTCCACCTCCTGTGTGCCACTGTGGCCACCCTTTTCCTATAAAAGGAGGCCCGAGGCGACCAGGAGAGGGATTTGGCTATTTGGAGCTCCTCACGCCCCATAGCTAGCTCAAGAACACAAATACACAATCCACCAAAGCAGGAGTAGGGTTTTACGCATCCTTGCGGCCTGAACCTGGATAAATGAACCGTGTGCTGCCTGCTTGATCCGCTCTTCTCACGACCCCGCGCCCCGCTAACCGTAGTAGGGATTCTCGTGATCCCATAGGTGTCATTCCCACCGACAAGACGTCACTCCATGGTGGGCGCAAAGGCAGCCCCCCTACTCTTATTTCGGATTGTAATCAAGAGGAAGATAACTGTTCTGAGGGGGGTTCTGAAGGATAAGCCCACTCATATTTGCCCACCGAGGTCTTCTCTCTAACTTGGCATGCTGATGTTGGTAATATCATGCATATGGTGCCTTTCATTGCTTACTTTATACATCAAATATGTCATCTACTTAGTTTAGACATGCTTTGTGTGAATGCCATCTATTTAGTTTATTTATCATATATGTGAATTATGCAACGCCATCTTGTTTAGCCAGGCATCATATATGTGAATTTTGCAATGCCATCCTGCTTAGCCAGTCATCTTATATGTGAATTATATCATGCCATCCTTTTTTCATTACGTATTACATTTGTCAACAATGTTAGTACATTCAACTACTCTTCGTGTGCATCAGCCATTTGACATGGTGATGGAAAATTCTAGAGTGAAAACAAGGTCTTCAGAGCAGACTATGCTATCTGACGAAGCGCATACCTCATTGGTTACGGATAGCTCCTCAGAGGAGGATTCAGAGACAGATGACCAGTCCTATCCCTCCCCCAAGGTGCATGCTCTAACTTGGCAGGGTTATGTTGCTCATATCATGCGTACAGTGTCTTGCATTGCTATGTCATTTGATTAGTTTAGACATGCTTTGTGTGAATGCCACCTGTTTAGTGTCTAATTACCATATATGTGAATTATGCAATGCCATCTTGTTGCAAGACATTATATATGTGAATTATGCAATGCTATCTTGTTGCAAGGCATTATATATGTGAACTATGTAATGCCATGTTGTTTAGCCAATCATCATATATGTGAATTATATCATGCTATCCTTTTTTGTATTACGCGTTCCGTTTGTCGACAACGTTTGTATATTCAACTATTCTTCCTGTGCATCAGCCATTTGAAGCGGTGATGGGAGTATCTGGAGTGAAAACAAGGTATTCAGAGCAGACAATGCTACCTGCTGAAGCAGACATCTTGCTGGTTACAGAGAGCTCCTCATAGAAGGATTCAGAGACTGATGACCAGTCCTATTTCCCCCCTGAGGTCTATGCTCAAACTTGGCAGGGTTATATTACTCATATCATGCGTGTTCTCTTGCATTTCTTAGTTTTTACATCATATATGCGATTTCCACCTGCTTACTTGCTTAGTATATAAATCATATATTTGAATTATATCATGCCATCATGTTTACATAGACAGCATCTATCTGAATTATGGCATGCCGACCCATTTAATAAAGACATCATATAGTTATATCATCTCATCTTGTTTAGTGTTTACAGTCATCACATTTTGAATTATGTCATTCTATCCGTGAATTATATCATGCTATCATGTTTCCATAGGCGGCATGTATGTGAATTATGGCATGCCAACCTATTTAATAAATACATTATATAATTATATCATGTCATCTTGTTTACATAGTCGTCATATTTTGAACTATGTCTTTCCATCCTTTTTAGTTAACCATCATATATGTGAAATTGTGTCATGCTATCATGTTTAGTTAGCCATCATATATGTGAAATTGTGTCATGCTATCATGTTTGGTTAGACAACATAAATGTGAATTGCTTCATGCCCTCTTTTATTCCTCACTATCCATTGCACCTGTCTGTCATACAATGTCTGTACATTCAATTACTTTTCTTGTTTATCAGCCATTTGAATTGGAGAGGGTGATGGCAGTATCTAAGGGAGTAACAACATGGTCTTCAGAAAAGATAGTGCTACCAGTCAATGCAGATAGAACCACGGTTGTACTTGCCCAAGAACCAGCCCCACCACACATAACCCAGACTCTCGCAGATTGTACCCCTACCCAGTTGGACAGAGAACTAGCTACACCCCTTCTAACCCCAACCCCAGCAGATAGTAACCCAATTCCAGTTGACACAGCACTGTCTCCACCACAAAGCACCCAAACACGAGCAGTTAGTAAGGGAACTGTAGTGCCCAAAGCACTAGGACCACCACTCTGAATCCCAACTCAATGCTTAAAGCAGAAAAAGAATTGTTCTTAGGTCAGGTTCTGTAGCTACGGTTCATACTCCTTTGCTGTTGCATCACTATATTTACTCATACCAACTATTTTCAAATTTCAAGGATGGAATTGAAACTCCAATGGCGCAACAGATATGTTTTAAACCTGTTTCTTTAACTGGCTTGCTGTTGTAACTTGCTCTGTGTTGATTTCAGTTTCATTGAATAGACATTTATGTTCTCATGTCATGCACATTACAAGTGTTGTTATTGCTCTGTAGTTTCCCACACTTATATTATGTCTATTACGCTTTGTCTTGAACAAATATTATTTGAACCGTGTCTCTATCTTGATTTGGCAACAAAAACTAGAATGATATAGACCATACAATGACCATGGTACATAGATATATGTTTGTTTTATGTTGTTATCCTGTCCACTTTACTACTGAACTGATTTACCAAAATGAGTTTCATATACAACATGGTAAACTTGTGATGTGTCTGCTTGTTTCTCTTTTAGAATGCGGACAAAATATTGGAGAAGAGTACCCCATTATGCAATGGTAAAGGAAGTAATGCAGATAAGGTTCAAGATAGTGAGACATCCCTATTGGTCTCCAAAAAAGCTGATAAAAACTATCTTGATGACAGTGAGACAACCCAAAAGTCATGTCTTGATGTAGTGTTCGAGTTACTGGCCACTACTGCTGGCACAAGCTCTTCGAACTCGCTGCCTGAATCAGTTCGTCTTCTTGAGTCTCAACTTCAAGTTGAAAGACATCGATCAGATGTATTGCGACATGAAGCTGAAGGACCGAGGAAGTCCTGCAGAATTCAGATGCATACTTTCTGGTGCAGCAGCAAGCGCTGGAGGATTTAAGCGCCAAACAAGAGAAAGTTAATAAGCTTGCTAACCATCTTGCCAGCATTATGGGTACCCAGGATATTGTTTCTTGAGATCTTCTGAAGTGGTTTCAATTCTGGACTTGTTTTGCCGTGGCGGTTATTTGCAGTGGTCGCCAACTTTGACAACCAGTGTATGTGATATGCTGCTTTGTTCCCTATTTTTGCACTGGTGGCGAACTTTGATGCCCAGTGGATGTAATATTTGTAATAGCCGTGATAGTCTAGCGTAAGTTGCTTGCTTATTTATTTCCTTGTCTTGTTTATTTTTTTGCTTGTAGTCAGTGCAGTTCTTTTTCCGCGGTTTGCTAGTGGCCACAATAACCTATTTTTTAAACTATCCCACAATAACCATGGGCTACATATTTATTGTAGTGACCATGGGCCTCCTACGGGCCGTAGAAAGAATGGGCCTTCTATGGGCTGTAGTATCAATGGGCCTTCTACGGGCCGTATGATCGATTGACCAAACATGGGCCAATAATAGACCGCATTATGGGTCGTAAACGGGCTAGAGTTGGAATAGTCCATTCATGGGCCGACCATAACGGGCCATCGTTAATTGGCTGTATTTGATGACGCTATGAAAACGGCCCAACGGATTAACGGGCCACAAACGGGTCGACTATAACCACAGGCTGAATTTGGCCCACAAGCAGAAAAGGCCCGTAACGGACCATAAGTAACCGAATGCTGGAAATGAGCCCAAGAATAAATGGGCCCTGAGAAGGCCGAAAGATAACACGGTTTGGAAACGGCCCAATGGAATAATGGGCCGTTAATGGGTATAAAGTGGTACACTGTTCATTATGGGCCAGTTTCACCACGGGCCATTAATGGGCCAAGAGTTACAAAGGGCCTCATATGGGCCAAAAGATGTCATGGGCCATACATGGGCCGGAAGTTACAACGGGCTGGAATCATATTGGATGGCCCTGATGAAGCTACTAGGCTTAATTCCGATAGGCCATAACGGGTCGTGAGTTAGCGGGTCGTAAATGGGCTATATACAAACATGCCGTTAACAGGCTTTCCGTGGGCCGGCCCGCTACCTTTTGACCAAGTCAAACGGGCCGGCCTTTTCACCGGAATGCTCTATTGGGCCGTGCCACGTGTCGACGTATCATAGGCACCTCATGTCCAATGAGTGGATGACATCTGTCCCAACGGTGATCCAATATGTGGTTCCTCCGGCCAATGAGAATTTTACACATGGAAAATCCCCATTGGTCCGGGCTGTTAACAGGTTATCGGATTCAGAACCGGACCCGGTAGCTTAACGGTGACCCATTACGGTGGATGCCACGTGTTGGTTACCCTTGACAAAATCACTTCCATGACACGCCATTTATCGTCATGAAAGTGGACACTTCCGCGATGATAATTTTGGTAATGTCATGGAACACTTCTATGACAGCACAGGTATGACTATCTTGATTCTGTCATAAAATCGTCATGGATGTACATGCATGACAGAAAACGTGATCTACTATGACAAACACGTATCATCATAGAAGTGTATTTTTTGTAATGGTATGTATGGCCCCGGTGATTCTCTCACAACGATCCAAGATGATCAAATATGGTAATATGGTATGCTATGTGGCGATGCTATGGCTATCGCTTACAAGCTCTTTGTTTTCTCTTTGCTTAGAAGCTTTCCTCTCTTTTGATATTTTCCTTAGGCCACTTATGCGAAATGTTCGAACCAAGATAGCAATAATGTATATGCGGGAACAATTTATAACACACAAGATGATACGATATATATGCATGCTATGATAGCTATGCGGAATGTGTATCACTAAAGTACACAAGTAACGTTGTCCGGCAATACTCAAATGGCTAGTCTAGATAGGAAAGTGACGCAAAATGGGCTTGGGGTTAACAGTGCAATGGCAAGGGAGAATCTACGATGATGTCGTCGAGGTTATCGTCCTTGCTTATGGTTGGGTTGTAAAATGGTGAAGTGGTCATTGTCGATGTTCGTGGCAAAAATGATCGGCGGTGATGTCGGTGTCCAGCCGTTCCTAAGTAACCAAAACACGTTAGGAAACGGAAAACCGCAACTCAAAATCTCAATGGCAAATGTCAAATGTGTAGCGGAAAGTTGTGGTAAGGCTATTGATGTCAATGGGTTTGCGGAAGTGGTATGGTGGGGCTCGAAGTTGGTGATGCGAAAGTATGGTGGTGGCCGAAATTTTCTGAAGAAAAATCAGTTTTGACAGTCATAGTCGGATGATCCGGGTCTGGGCCCGACTGATCTGGGCTAGTCTGGATGATCCACGACTCGATCTAGATGATCCGGGCAGGTCAATTTGCGCGGCTATGGGATCGGGAAGAACTCCAAAACGGGTAGAAAAAGAAAAATTGAGGCGATTTCGTGTTGGAGATGGTGGGGAATGCTAGATCCACTTGCAACACAACGAATCCAAGGATCAAATTCAACAATACATCATCAAACCAACAAATCACAAAAAAAATTGGTATGGCTATTTTTGTGGGGATTTTTGGAATTGAACAAAAACACACAAAATTAGGCTAGAAAGTGGGGGTAGGGACTCCAAATTCATGATCAATATGGCTCATGATACCAAGATGATGTAGGGTGGAACCCAAAGGGCCAATCTTTCATGAATGGGAGGGGGTTCCCACGAAGAACACGAGGGGGGAAACACTCAATCAACAAGATCCAAATCACACATGTGCTAAATCCACATACACAAGAGGAGATACAAAGATCCAAAGTCAACACAAGAGGGTACATAGGTAGCTAGTTCATCCCCATCCTTGAAGGAGAGAGGTCTTGAATCCTAGGAGGATCTTCCCATGAAGGGGTCTTGAATCGACTAGGGCGATCTCTCACATGGAGGCCTTGATCTCCATGGGAGTAAGGGGGTAAGTGGATGAGCAAATGTCTATCTTGAGCTATTACAATGCTAACCCTAAAACGTAGGTGGAGGAGTATATATAGTCTAGGGGGATAGAGGTATATGGGCCTCGGCCCAAGTCATGCACACAGGCAGGGTCCGGATGATCTAGATGGCGGTCTGGATCGTCTGGCAGCGTCGATGTGGTCGTGGCTGGCCGGGATGTCCAGGACCTGGTTCGAACGTCCGGCTAGCTTCGGATGATCTGGGTGAAGTCCCACATGATCCAGCTTCATCGAGGCGACTGTTGTACTCTTCGGGTGCGTGGTCTGGATCGTCCGGGGGGGTACGGATCATCCGAGCTTGGTCTAGATCGTCTGAGACTTTGTCTGGATCGTCCGGGCAGCCGCTGATTTGCCTCATTTGCGCTCTGTCTTCGCGTTTGCTTTCCTCGCTCGATCGGACTTGCTCCTTAGCTTCTCCATAGATGGTTCCTTGGTACCTGAGTATGCAAAGTGTCTCCGCTTGAGGTAGTAGCCATGTCTCATGTGATTCGAAAGGGAGTTGCGAGAGGAGAGATGTCACCTCGGTCTCGAGAGCTCTTGCACGTGCTCGTGTCATCGGTCCACTTGGCACTTGAGGAAACGAAGGTAGGTCCATGGGGGTGACTGTGGGATGCTCCGCATCAGGGTGCTTGCCACATCGACCCGTCGGTTAGTTATGGTCGGGTCGACGACCCATCAAAGACTGATGAATGGGCCATGTTGGCCTTGGCCCTCAGCGTAATCAAGATGAAGATCTCCTGAAGGCTTGGCGTACACTTCAAGCATATGTGAAAGAATAGTGTGTTTATTCCTAAATTGTAACCGACCATGTGTAAACCCTAGGTACCTCCGATGTCTATAAGTCGTGGGTTTAGTCCAATAGAGGGTATGCATACTCATTCGCAAGGTTTAGAGCTTAGAACAACTCCATATGATCTTGAGGTAGATCAATTTGTACTTTGTGCCCCATCACAATCAATATATAAGAAGCAGGGCGTAGGGTTTTACCTCATCAAGAGGGAACGAACCTGGCTAAAACATCGTGTCCCTACCTCTCCTGTTACCATCTAGCACTGATCACCAAGCTTGGGACCCCCTACCCGAGATCTGCCGGTTTTTACATCGACATCACCAACAACAACACTGCAAAAGCGAATCGAGGATCCAAACCTAAACTGATTGGAAGAACAAATGGCACACATGACGACGAAGCAAGGAGGACGCACACAAACAACAGCACCGGCAGCGAAGCTCGACGAACCAGGCGTTGCAAAGCGAAGCACGAGCCAAACAACTCTGTGTGGCGTGCAGCGAACGACATAAAGCAGGAAACATAGAGGAAAACCATGTCGCAGTAAGAAAAGGACATGAGAGAAATTACACTACGCACGCAAGAAAAAAACTAAACCCATATATGGGTTCATACATGTCCACACGGGGCCATAGCAGCGAAAGAACGGCCGATGTCTCACACGTGGCAGAGAAAAGGGCGAGACTAAAATCGATTCTGGTCCGATGATGCACCGACCCGAAACAGACTTGTAGGACCAGCGGCATATGGTGGTGAACAACACCGATCGTGCACAAGACGCGCACAAACACCACGGTAGACCCGACAACATCGAACAGCCAAGGTGGATCATGTACACCTTTTGTTGTTGTCGCAGGAATCCTTTATGACTAAACCAACAAAGGATGTGCATGATCCACCAATTTGTGGTTGCAATTCATTTATTTGTACCTGAATGACAAGGTAGACACGACTACATTTCAGTTTCGTCGCGCTCTACAGATATGTTGTCAGGTTATACCACACCTTCAATGCGCGCATGATACCAACTTTGAAAAATTAATATTTAATGTTCCAAAAAATTCTGAAATTTTTTGTGAATGTTCACAATGTATGTAACCCCTAAAAGACAAATTCAGCATCTGGATTTGTCCTTTTTTGTTTCTCAATGTGCATTTCGAATTTGAAACTGAAATATTTAGGGGTTGTAGACACATTCCTTGTGAACATTCATGATTTTTTCAGAATTTTTGGAGATATTTTAAACTGATTCTTTCGAAATGGGTATCACTGGATATTCTCCCGCGTTGTTACATATAACCTCTGGATCATCTGTGATAAGAGATGCATGCATTTCTGTCTGCGCAGGGGATTGGCACTCTGGTCCAGTTGGATGCACATTGTTTTTAATATTGCTCACCCTCCATAATGCCGAATGGTGCGCGATTGTTCTTATTGCACAGGATACGGGCATGGTGATCTAATCGGTCTTAAACTACACCGCTGTAGCTGACCGCTGTCGTAAGCAATCAAAAAAAGAAATGGTCAATCTTAGTACATATTACCTGCACACGGTGACCGGCTGTGCATGTGCGCCGACCCAAATTTGGGCCGGTCGCACAGTAGATGTTGGATGCGAGCCGGGGTCGTTCGATCCAAAAAAACGGTTCGTCGCTACCCCTATTTTCTTCTTCCTCGCGCGCGCCGAGCCTCACCTCTTGTTGGAGAACCGCGCCACACCCCGCGTTCGTCGCGCTCGTCGCCCGCCCCTGTGCTCGTCGCTTGCCGCCGCGCTCGTGGCTTCTGGTCGCCGCGCTCATCGCTCGCCGCCGTGCTCGTTGTGCTCATCGCTCCTGGTCGCCGCGCTCGTCACTCTTGGTCGCTGTCGCCGTAGCCGTCGCCGGTTGTAGCTCGCCCAACAAATTGAATCGCTGGTTGTAACAAACGACGCCGTTGGTTCCAGCAAAAATGACATCGTCGCAGGTTTCAGCATTTTGGTTAAAGCTTTCCCGATCTCTGGTAGAAGCTTTTTCATCTGCGGGATGAAGCTTTTTTTAAAAAACGGTTGCAACTTTTCATGTGTTCCTAAAAAGCGATTGAAACTTTTGTAGTGGCTGGCTGAAGATTTTCAATCTCTGGTTGAAGCACAGGGAAGGAGATCTAGGGAGAGGAGGGATTGCGGCGGCGACCGGTGGTGCAGGATGGGCGGTCGCAACTGTGAGGATGCCGTGGTACGCGGAGGGGGAGCTCCGTAGCTGAGCAAGTGGGGGAGGAAGGAAAGGGACGCGTGACGGATCCTGTGGATCGCGTGCGACCGGCCGAACGCTCGGCCGGCGCACCGTCTACAAACGGTTCCCTTGTGCATTCTGTTGTTACTCAAGTTGAACGTGGGAAATGTGGAAAGCCTGACGTCAAGGCAAATATATCAGCAGTATTTATTTACTTATTTGAAACGGAGACAAAAGAGTTGCCTTAACTAAGCAGTAATAGAGTTTGGAGTTGAGCAGCAGTAAATGAATCAGCCATACTCAGTTGGAGAACCTTGTGCGGTTGTGCCAAGGTTGTGAAAGCATTTGGCCTTGGGAAATTCTCAGCGTGTTCAAACCTTTCATTGCATGAATTGCTACTACGAACACAATTGCACCCTCCGTTGTGGCACTAGATTCATTGGTAGAAGATCAGTGCGACCACAAATATAGCCTTTTAAAATTTTGAAACACGGATTGAAAATTGGATGAGATCTTGACTGAGAAGAATGAAAAGCTGGGAACAAAAAATGTGTACAATTATGGGGCTTTTTAGATCCAATCAAGTCTTAAATTCCGCAAGTGAAGAATTGGGCTACTGGAATTAGAAACTTTGCCACAGCGCATAAAATCAAAACATCAGATGCTTCTATCAGGAGATTCCTCAAAACAAAAACTCGCCCCGGTAGAGACCCACAAACAAATCTCCGTTGCAATCAGTTGATGGGTTCCAAAAACATCTGGGTACAAACATTAAGACCTGGATGTCTTATCAACAGTCCAGAGCAGCTACATCTCCAGTCACACGTGCCTATGTTCATACCGAGAATTCTACCAAGTGTATGTTCTACATCAATTCTGACCCATCAATCTTCGGGTCGAGGCATTTTATGTTCTTCATGTCTACCACCAAGCTGAGCATCATGGTGGCTCACGCTGTGCTTTGGTGCATCACTAGGGTGCTGCGGCTTGTGCTCGAAACGATCATTTCTCTTGGTTAGAGAATGCTCATCTTCAATGTCCGCCAGAACTTCAGCCTCTTTCAGTCTCTGGAACATTCTGATCACCATTGTTGTCCCCATTTTCTGCAACGCCATCAGCATTACGGTGATCCTCTTGATGCATACTACAATCGTTCCTCTCCTGCTTGATCTTCTCATCCTCAACAGCCAACTCTACATCATGTTCTAATTCCCTCTCAAGTAGGTCGTCATCATCCATCACATGTACCTTCCTAGCAACATCACCTTTCAATTTTCTTCGCTTCTCCAAAGCTGCCTTTACCTTGTCCTTGTCAATTTTATTCATGGCATCCATCATGGAGGATGAGACACTGGGATCACCACTGTTACTGAGATTACCATCTCTCGATTCACTGGAACTAGCATGCGATGGAAGAGGTTTCTCTTCTGTTGGAATACCAGATTTGTCGCTGGGCCTGGAACTTCTCGGCAAGGACTTTGTGCCATCATGCAAACCATCCTTTGTACTAGTATCAACTCTACCTCCACTCTGACAGCTTGTTTTGTTGTTTTCATGGCCACCATTGTCATTTTGAAGACTTTTCTGGCTACCAATCTGCTTGTGTGGCTTTGAGTGCTCAGCACCATTGTGAATTGGAACACCTGTTGATGTAGAAGGATTGGAATCTGACTGTTTGGATGCTGGATGATGCACAACAGGAGGTTCCTCGGAGTTGGCTTCTGCTTTTACGGAGATCCTTTCATTAGGCACACCAGCTGAGCTCCCTTCAGCTTCATTCTCATTTGTTGGTTGCGACTGTACAACGCGGTTTTGCTCATACAGCTCTAACATTTGATTGCTAACCTCTGCAATCAATGAATAAAAGAAATGCATTAGTATTAGACGTGAATTTATCACGCCATGTTACCAAAGCTCAACTACAAATTAACTGCTACTCCCTCTGTTCACAAATATAAGATGTTTTGGATATTTTAATACGGACTACATACGGACTGAAATGAGTGAACAAACACACTAAAACGTGTCTATATACATCCGGTTCACAAAGAAGTTAGAACATGTTATATTTTATGAAAGGAGGGAGTAGAAGATGAATCAAAGCCATGAACAAGGACTACTATGGAGCACCATTGAAACAGACCAGATTCTACAAGACCAAAGGATTTTCTGGAACCATCAAATCTTCAAGCAACTGACTGAAAATCATGCACTTTGTTTCCTGTTTGTAAACAGTCGGGTGCTCTTAGATTGAGAAGGTGGCCTTTTCTTAGCTATCTAGAGATGACTACAAAACATGTTATACAGTGTATTATCTTGTAATGTTATCTCTAGTGGTTAATTTTTGCATGCATATAAAACAATGTAGTGATAAAATTAGAAAACATGTGTAAGAGATGGCATCCACTACAATGGAGAATAATATCTTATCTCAAGCGCTAAGAGATCATCTCTTAGGGGTTTTTGAGGATGAAATCATCTCTTAGTTGAGGCAAGGAAAAGGCTGAAATCACCCCCATTGTACATGCCCTTATAATCTTTATTATGGATATTCTATTTGGCAGGTACAGAGGAGACTAAAAGTGTCTTGCCAGATCTATGAACCACTGAACTGGCTTAACTAGTCCCATATGAAGCAATAGTCACTAGAAAAAGTCAGAGCTGGAACGCATGATAGTAAAGTAAATAATTCATAAAACTGTGTACAGCAACTACACCATATATAATTAGACTTCGGCTTTATACCCACCACTAGCATAATGATCGCGTTGCTACAGAACCAAAAACTGATTGCAGTTGTATTTGATTAGTAGCATACAACAACCAATACACTTGTTACTTGACATCATAAAAAGTAGTCCCTCCCCAAAATATAAGGCATGCTTGACTTTGCACGGTCCTTGATGCATGACTTTGACCATTAATATATA
This sequence comes from Triticum urartu, assembly GCF_003073215.2. Taxonomy (NCBI): domain Eukaryota; kingdom Viridiplantae; phylum Streptophyta; class Magnoliopsida; order Poales; family Poaceae; genus Triticum; species Triticum urartu. The sequence continues at coordinate 140,344,196 of NC_053026.1, forward strand.
CCATAATACATGGATTGAACATGTATCAATAGTATCATCGTATTTGTTTTGCAAAACAATTCTACTTCATGTCTTTATAATAATTTTGTAGGCATATATAATCAGTGAAAATCATAGTCAAAGTTGTGGGATGAAGACAAGAAAAGTCAACGCGTGCCTTATATTTTGAGGAGGGGGTAGTACACCATAATCATAAAAGGGTAATAACACCATAGTGGCCATAGTACATGTCATGGCTGGATTTTAAAATTTAAAAGTTAGGATGATGAGAATTACGGAGGAGGGGTGGCCAGAGGGCGGGGAATGGGGAGGAGGGGTGGCTGGGTAAAATATCATTGCCGGATTGACTGGCTGGTTGGTGTCGCAGTAAAAGAAATTGTGTACTGCCATGTACTAGTATTGATCAAATACTTTCCCATTCAAAACATGAGTGAGGTGGTGACTTGCTAGTTTGATTAAGCTGTGTATAGCGGCAAGTGAGGGGTTCGAGAGTCCACAATTGCATTACTTGTTACTGTTTTGTTTATGATCATTTTTCGCAAACCATAAGGCCTTCTTTGGTTCATAGGATAGGAATTTTATAGGAATAGGAAAATCATAGGAAGTGAGATGACATGCATGTCAATTCCTATAGAGAAAGAGATGCCATTTGGTGCATAGGATAGGATTTTTTTTTTCCATTGAGTCTAGGCTAATGGTTTTTTTCCTCCAAAATTTGAGGCCTCTTTTGGTTCATAGGATAGGATTATCATAGGAATAGGAATCTTGTAGGAAATGAGATGACATGTATCTCAAATCCTATGAGTAGGAATAGGAAACAAGATGTCATTTGGTTGACATCAAAGGAATTTTTCCATTGAGTCTAGGCTCTTTTTTATTTTCCTATGAAATGTGGAGGATAGGAACCAATCCTATATAGGAATAGGAATCCATTCCTATGAACCAAAGGGCTCTAAAGGAAAAAATCCTATAAGAATCCTATCCTCTAGAATTCCTATGAAATTCCTCTAAACCAAAGGAGGCCTGAAGGATTGATTCCTATCCTACATAGGAATAGAAATCCATTCCTACAAACCAAAGGGCTTCAAAGGAATTTTTCCTTTGCAAATCCTACCATATAGAATTCCTACAAAGATCCTACAAACCAAAGGAGGCCTAAGAGGGTCCGCTGGGGGTCGAGACTCGACGCATTACCTGTAATTTTTCTGTGATGTATTTTTTACAAACTAAAGAGGGTCAAGTGGCGTTCGAGACTCCACAGCTGCATTACTTGTGACTGTTTTTTTGCATAAACCATAGGAGCGTCCGGTGGGGGTCAGGACTCAAAGCATTACTTGTAACTGTTTTATTGATGTATTTTTTTCAAACCAAAGAGGGTCCAGTGGGGTTCGAGACTCCACGATTGCATTACTTGTGACTGTTTGTTTATGATTATTATTTTTTACAAACCAAGGAGGATCCAACGTATCCTGCATGGGTGAGGAGGATTTGGATGGAGTGGGGGGTGAACCGAGCACCACCACCACCAACTCAAATTTATAAGTAATATATATAGGACTGATTTTCTGCGCTCATGGGAATATGTACTCTCACATTAATATACTTCTCTATCATTCTCAATATACCTTATTAATTATCTAAGATACCTCAATACAAGTTTCATAAAAAGAACATCATCAGAACCCTTAGTTTATAAAATCTAACAATTTTACGTACGAAAAGGCAGTCTACGAGCAAATGATCTGGAACACATTGACTCAAATGGAATTTTTTATTTAACTCACTTTGCGCTATCTGGTAATTATTAATAAAGCATATTAAAATGATAAAGGGGTAGTATAATGGACTGATCTATGTGGTACATGAAGCGCAGGAGTACGCACGCCCAGGAGTGCAGAATCATTTCCTTAGCTAGAATGAAGCAAAGACACATCCAAATGATTGTTTAACAAGAAAGTTTTGTACATATCCTTATTTTTAGCTACTCAACAAGAATAGTACTTGCAAAAAGATCAGTTTCACACTTTGAAGTATTTTCACAAATGTCCAAGTCATTGTACACTTACTTAGTTACTTTAGTTCTTTCTTTGTATCCCTAAAACCCAGATGCCACAGGAACACATAAAAAGGTGAGTCCCAGTGGTAAAATATACTAAACCACAACAGTAGTCACTGTACAGCAAGGAAGCTAGAAATACAGAAGGAACAAACCAAACAAAGCAGAAGGAAATTTCGAATTACTGACTTTGCATAGAGGAACCAACCTTCCAGCTGTCTTGGTGTCACATCAAACTCCTGATACCAAGCCTTCTCACCGTCATCTGGAAGAAATTTCACTTTGAGAAACTTACCAGCCAAAAAGAGAGCACCTGCTGCAATATGATGGGGCTTGAATTGCAGACAGAGTGAAGTGCGCAGCCTGTACAGTATACACCCTTTTAAAGGAGGTCTAGTAGACATATAAACTGAATACTGGTATGGCTAAAAAGAACAAGGGTAGCATTAGCATACCCATCATTGACAAAATTCCAGGCAATCTGAGGAAGCGCATTATGAGTAATCTTGAATTTCTTTATCGTTTCAACCAAGGGCTTGTAAGGATGGTGCACATTAAGGTCAAAACCAAGTGTTGCAAGTACAACTCGCTCCCCAAGTAAAATGAGTTCTTTTTGCCGATCATATACTTCCTGCATAAGACAGTAGTAGACAGTTTGTTCAAGCATTATTCCCAGAGGAAATCATTTTGAACTAACTATGAACTGGTGCAGAGAAGATCTACATCGACAGAATATGAAGTGTACCAACAAAATGGAACCTTCACAAATATGTGGCAGATACAGTGGTAATTACAATAGAAAAAGATCTGCATCGATAGGCGAAGTGTACCGATACAGTTGAACGGAACCTACACAAATATGTACCGATACAGTTGAATGGAACCTTCACAAATATGTGGCAGATACAGTGCATTCACTCACCCAAGTTAACACAGCAGATGTTAATTTTTCGAACAAGCACAAACTGAAAATGGAAGCATGCAATGGCAACTATTTATGGCCATCCTCATTTTGTTTATTAACTTTTTCACAAGAAAAATCATCATCGTCACCAGAAATAATTAGGAACCAACATTTGTAGCATGCAGACCTCAAAAGTCACAAAAACCAACGCAAAATGGATCTCAGAGGCATGCATTACAAAACTGAGAAGTACACATACATCAATGATTATGATTCAATCGTAATAGGAAAAGAATACAGTATACAGCATCTACCAGAAAATACTTTGTGTGCACATCATAGAGCAAAATTATTTTATACTCGGTTTGCACCCAACCCATCATAGAGCGAAATTACTTGCTTACAGGAAAGGACATCTGTTATTTTTCCTTGTATCAGCTAAATTAGAGAACGGCAAGATCATACGAGGATATAAATCCTATGATTCAGCACTCCTCCAAAAACAAGAGAAGAACCAAACATTAGCCGGGTGCTGATTGTAAAATATATAGCTGGTAAACTTCAGCAGATGATGATGCAATCAAAACAATTCCAAAATAAATGATATACTGATGAGAAAAGGTTAGGATTCTGATAGAAACAGCCAGCCTTCTACTGGCTATGTTTCAGAAGTTATTTCTGTTATTGTATGAGAACAACAAGATTTATAGGGTGAAATCAGGTCATGCTACAACTTTTGTAAAGGGAAAAAGGTTCACCAAAGAACAATCCATAGCAAAAGAAGCATCCAATTGGATCCATTACATTACCCTCTGCTTGATTTTCTGACCAGCAGCAGGATCCTTTTTATGTATAAGCTCGTAAGAAACCAGGATGACATCCTTCAAAGGCCTAGGTGTTTCTTCGACTTTTCCAGCCAAGAACATGCAAACAGTAGCAATTGTCTGTATAGATGTTAGATTCAGACTTCATTTGCCCATTCGCCATGAAAAAATAAGAATAACTGCATAACAAATAGTATAGAATACTAATATTCTGTCAACACATATCGAGGAAAATCACACCATTACCACTTCTGCTGCAGATAAGAACACAAGAAATCACATGTACTCCTATTTCAGTAAACACGCTTGGTACTACTTCATGGATAGGGTGATTTCAAATGCTTTCACGTTCAATAATTTAAGAGTACCAGGGCCTAAATCAACTGTGCTGGGTGTTTGAGAGCGGTACCAGGCAAAATATTCATGATAAACCCTCAACCCCGCATAATTGACCAAATGGTGTGCCCACCTGTGAACTGCTATTTATTAACAAGGTCTCAGGCTCTTCTAAACTAAAAATCCCCACATCGCACCAAGAGGATGTACATCTGTGCATCTTATCCTCATAGAAAATACCTACTCTTTATAACCACCCCCTACAGTTCACTAAAGTACAAGTTGTTTTGACATCTACAGAGTCTGCTGCTAGCTTCAGCACCAACTTCTATTGGACTGGAGAAGTACGAAGTGTATTATTAGCTATTAATTCCTCTGTATGGAGAGAACAATCACCAAACTGGAAAACCATGGAGATAGAAACTATTTGTTATTTTTATTCAAACTAAACTATGAGGCAAAGAACAGAATATTATATAAACTCAAATAAAGTATCTACATGTTATAAAGTTAGAAGCTGCACTTCATCAAATATTTAAAAATTGGACTATAGTTAGTCATTGACTAACACTTACTCGTCTATCATTTTTTGCATGAGATTGACGAAGGTAAAAACGGTGACAGAACACAATAGATGTAGCAATTGTCACTTGTGGCCTACATACAAAGAAAAAATTCAGCATAAGTTGATAGCATAATTCCAGGAAGCGTTGTGGCATTATCTCCACGTGTCATAAAAACTAAAGATACGAGCACAGCAATTTTTATTGCAATTGCAAACTATTAAAGATGTGATGCATAGCATGGATGCCTTCAAGGGCCAAAAGAAAAAATGCATACAAACATGCATTGCCCAAAACAATTCTAAAATGCCAGACCACCATCGTACAGGGCATATTTTCAGTATATCTTGACATTTCATGTGATATGATAATTTATCGTATTTATGAAGAAAAAAACCCAGCCAGCAGTTCATTCAGAAAAAATGTGCTTGCCATAAGAGTGCTCCATAAAGAAGTAAAATATTATCTTATCAGACAAACAATTGAATATCTCTGGACCAAATATATGCTGGTATAAAACAAAAACACATCAGGAGAAGCAATTATGATACAATGACAATACAAACACACATTTTGAAATATTTAACATCTGGTTGGGTAAGTAGCAGCACTATTTTTTTGGATAAGGGACAGTCAGCCAACAGGCTACAGTATCAATAAATGCATAGAAGGACATAAAATATCTTACACTTTGAGTCGCATCCCCAAATCTTGTAGATAAGTGCAATACGATTTCCGAAGGTAAGTCTCTTTCTTTAAATCAATGCCATCCCTCTTGGACGGAGAATTCTCTTCTATTTCCTTTCTACTGAAATACCATGAAGCACTAAGTTTGCCAGCTTCCTTATTCCCGCTCTTTGTAATTCTGTAGGGGCTATTTTCTACAATTCCATGATGTGACAAATCACTTGGCAGCATAGCCATGTAAGCTCCCAACTACGTTCAGCACACAGTGACGAAGGTAGTCATGAGTTTTAGGACAGTTACTGAGAAAAAAGATACATGATAACATGATACTGATAAGCATAGTCCTGTTGCCAAGCTAAATAGTAAAGATCAAATATAGCTGGCAGATAGCAGGGCCTGCTTGCAACAAATAAGTCAGCACGCCCAATAACTGAACTGTTGGTAAGAATTTGTCTAGTAGAACATGCCGTTACGAATGTATGCAGGGAAGAGATGTACTCGAATGTAATTCGATGGGCTACGACAACTAACATTCAGAAAATAAGCAGTTTAGAAGTTTCTGCAAGTCAAAATTACACAAGTATAAATAATCCACACTGTTAACTTCCTAGGTGCAAATAGCATTAAAAGCAGAAATTGCTAAAAACAATTACTATATGAACAATATAGGTGTGATCAATCCCAATGTCTAGGATAACAATCATGCTGCTATTTTTTTTACGGGCAAACAGTAGGGGAAACCCCTATGGTATTTTTTTTTAATCATGCTGATATCTACCAGCCAAGGGTATCCACTGGTTAATATGGACAGCCCGGAATTAATTATTGACCTATAGTAAGTCTGTGATCTGGTGAATCCGTGAATGACCTGTTTACACACAAATAACCATTGCCTCTTGATTTTCTTGCTTCCTTTATTCCAACATGCCACTGACTATCTGTGTGACTCCATTTTTTCTGGTCAAACGCATTTGCAGAAACTGACATTCACAGATCGTTCCAAACCCTGACCCTGTTTCGAGCTTAGAATCCTACAGGACACCAGAATCACTGACCAAGTGTTCGTGGACAGGTAGGCAATATTTGCAGAATTTACACCCCTGCCAATAACCATTGGACATCTGCTATTGTGGTATCAAAAGCCCCAAAGCCCAGCAAGTTGTTATTTTAGCCAAACTGAAGCATGCAGTAAGCCCTCCAAACCGTAATCTGAATCTATCATATCCAACAAAACAATGACCCAGACCTAAGAGATCTCGCAAAACCGAAGTCAGGACCATTAGACGCGCAAGATCACAATTTGAACCCATACATGACACCTAAAATCAAAGTATTCCGTCTCATCGCGGTATCAACCAACAGCATCAAACGACCACGCCCTACGGTTCCGAAATTCCAACCTCCCATTGATCGATCTTTCACTTCCTCAGTTGGCAAATCAGAACAATACTGCGGGTAATGCAAGACCCAAGAAATGAAGGACTGATCTAGGGAGAAGAAACATGGATTGGCAATAAAAGAATGGACTGACCTCCGCAGCTGCGGACTACGACGAAGCCAGCGAAGCGGGAGCGCCTCGCAGGCTGGATGCTGCCCAAGGGGTTGGTGTTAAATCAGAGGGGATATAACGGAAGGAAAAAAAACACACTCTTAACCAAACAACCATCACTCAGGATCATAGTTCCTTTATTTTAGCAACGCGTCATATTTGTGTTGCCGCTTATCCTTATTCTCACCCTCGCCGGCGGTGACCTTAGTGTTCACACAAATCAAACGTGTTAGAATGTGGTTAATTCTAAGACGTCTCTCTCTTCCTCTCCTCCCTCTCCCTCTCTCTCGCTTTCTCTCACACTCGCGATGAGAAATCTATTTGTTTTCCGCTGCGACGTATTCAAACGTATGCATGTGTAGTTCTCGATATTTTCTTTTCCCTATATGATTATAGTGGGTGTTTATTTGCAATCCAGATCGTCGCCTGTATGAAAAAAATAGTTCGTGCGCTATAGTTATAAGTTTGCTTCCAAAACAATATTTAAAAAATATTTAACAGGTAAAATTAACATCATGTATAGATTTCACACATTTTTCTAATCAGATTTCATATATAACATATTAAAAACGGAGTTACGGTTTAAAAGATACGTATAGTTTAGAAAATCATTTGTTTGAATTGAATATCTTCCAAAATAATATTTATAAATACTTAACAGGTTAAAATAATCTTATATTCTACATATTTTTCTAATCAAATTTCATATATAACATGTTTAAATCGGAGTTATGGTAAAAGATATGGATGGTTTAGAAAAGTATTTGTTTGACTTGATGGAATATCTAAAAAGTCAGGGGGGTTTTGAAAAACTGTAAAATAACGGTTCGGTGTGACCTAAATCTAGACCGCGGGTTGATTTCATGAAAATGCAGGGACTTTTTTGTAAATTGGCGCGACGGACAGGCAGAAACCCTACGTGCTTTATTATTAGGTAGAGATTGATAAGGATGGCCTCTGCAAATTTAAGCAAACTATATACGTGAAACGTTATTTGGTGTTTGTCAGACTTTTTAAGATTTCCCAACGAACATATTTGTCACCGTCAGATTATAATGCACACATCTTAAAGCAAAGAGAGAAACACGTGAGCAAAAAGAATCATTCATAGGTCGTCGTGAACGCCCAGCAGACCGCATTTCTTTCCCATCTTTGCTTTTTCTCTCACTAGCGCCTCATTCCCTAACTCAGGTGTGTTTTGATTTCGGCGATGATGCGTGCGACGACGAAGACGAGGTGGGCGGCACCACCAACGATGTAGAGGCGGGCGACGACGGAGATGAGGCAGGTGGCGCCACCGACTAGATATAGGCCGCAGACGAAGACAAAGATAGAGGCATGTTGCGCGGCGGTGGGCCAGCGCAACTGACAGGGCGTGTTGCGTGAGTGGCGCCACAGTCGAGGTGTGGAAGGAGGTGTGCAACGCCACCATTGCCTCCATCGAGGTCCTCGGCGAGTGGCCCTCGCTGGATCCGTCGAGAAGAGGCGGAGGAGGGGAGCGGTGGCTACTGTCGTGGTTCTAAGACTGACAGTAGAATAGGGGGTAGGAATGTAGAGGCAAGATCCTAGCTATGGAGGAGTTGTACACACGAGTTTACGAGTTCAGGCCCTTCTCGGAGGAAGTAACAGCCCTACGTCTCGGAGCCCAGAGGCGGTCGACTGAATATATGTGTGTGAATTACAGAAAGTGCGAACCCCTGTCCCAGAGGAGGGGGTGGCTTATATAGAGTGTGCCAGGACCCCAGCTCCCCTCCGTTACTCAGGGTTCAATGCCCATAAAGGGGGAACGTTACAGGTAACGTCTGAAGTAAAGTGCTGTAAATGCTCATAAAACTATGGTTTAAACCCTGACCGTTGCAGAGTGAAAGGTTTCTCATCTCCTGGTGGTCGAGTGTCTTCAAGGTGGTCGAGTGAGCACATCTTCGTGGTCGAGTGGATGATGGTTTCTCTTCGACTGCTTCTGATTCTTTGTATAGATGTCCTTGGGGAGGGTATGTTGGACAGGTCCATGACCCTACACTGGGTACATAGCTTCATCATTAGCCCCCGAATGGATCAGGGTTTGAGTGAGGAAGGAGTTGGGAACACTTCCGACCCAATCTTTGTGCTATGAGTATATCTTGTTCTGGAACAGTGAGTTGAGGGGACGAGGTCGACTCCTTTCTCAGTCGCCTTGATCCATTCTTGGTTGTTGTCGAATGAATTTTCACGATAGAATTCCGAATGATAACGTAGAGGATGTTTGTCTTCAGTCTGGCAAGTGGCTCTGTCCTCCGCGGATTCCGCGGGATTCGAATTTTGGGAAGCGCGCCAGGCGGGCGGAACCGTGGTTATCGGGACGGATTAGGCAAGTCTCCCCGATCTCTGCGCCACCTTTTTCACCACGTACTGCGCGCACGACTGTTGCGGGATTTGTTTAGATCGTCTGGGTCCACCGGTCAGTCACTCGGGGAACGGCCTTATAAAAGGCACCAGACTAGGCCTCTGCCCTGAGCACTCTCATTCTCTCTTCTTCTTCCCCCGATCTCTCTGCCACGCTCGCTTCCGCCCTCGTCGCCAGACCTTTGCTCGAGCTCGCCCCGTCGCCATGGGGAAGGAGAAGACGGTGGCGCTGGAACGTGCGAGGAAGGCGACCGCGAAGGCGAAGGGCAAGCGGACCAGCCGGGGCGGATCCTCGTCGAGATCCGGCCTGCCGGCGGGCTGGATCCAGGGCGACTGGATCCACTCGGCAATCACCTAGGACGACCTCGACGACCTGGTGGAGGGGGGACTGATCCCCCACAAGTCGGCATGGCTCCCGGGGAACGAGACCGGGCCGCAGCCAAGGGAGGGTGAGTGTGTTCTCCTCGCCACCCACGTAGATCGCGGATTCTCACTGCCTCCCCATCCTTTCTTCCAGGGTTTTTTGAACTTCTTTGGGGCTCAGCTCCATCATTTCACTCCAAACACCATAGTCTATCTGGCTGCTTTCGTGTCGATGTGTGAAAATTTCTTGGGCTGTCGACCGCACTGGGGTCTTTTCAAACACATCTTCACCTGCCTCTCCCAGTCGGTCAAAAAGGCCAAGTCGAGTGACGAGAAGACACAAGTGATCCAGATGTGCGGGGGTCTGGGGATCCAGATGAGGAGCAAGAGTACCTTCCCAGCCATGATCCTTCTCGACTCGGTCCGGGGCTGGCAGTCGACTTGGTTCTACTGCAAGGATCAGCCGACCCCGGGTCAGTCGACTGGACTTCCTCCCTTTTCCTTGGCTCGAGTGGAGAAGTTTACCCCCCTGAAGGTAGTTCCAGAAGAGAAGGCGCAGGTCAAGGTGCTGGTCGAGCGGGTCGTCCAACTTTTCCGCGACGGGGTGACCGGGATGGACCTGCTGGAGGTCTTTCTCGGTCGACGCATCCAACCGCTTCACGCGCGTGATCATCCGAGGTGGATGTACTCTGGGCTCGAGGATTCCACTCGGATCCACCCGAAGGATGTCAGCGAGGATACCTTGGAGAAGTGGTTGATGGGGATCACCAGCAACAAAGACAACCCCCGGGGGTCTAGGAGGGTGATTCCATTCGACAACTCGCACCAGCCGGAGCAGGTATAATTTTGTTTTGTCAAGTATCTTTCCGATTCACCGTGTGATATCTTGCTTATGGTCAACTGAATTTCCTTTGATCGTTGTCCTTTCAGGCCCTCATCGACATGTACTCAATGCCGAACGGAGTGCAGGACCAAGACGCCGAGGAAGAAGCGAGCGGGGGCGAGAGCGGCGAGGAGCATTCGGATGCCAAGGAGGACGAGGAGAGCGACGAATCGACTGATGACGAAGAAGTCGACTCGCCTCCTCACAGGGAGAGGAGATCCAAACACGCTCACGACCCGGCGAGCGCTCCGGACTTGGCGGCCGTGCCGATTGGTCAGTCTTCGAAGCGTCCCAGGACGTCTTCCCCAACGCCGACTGAGAAGGCTCCAAAGCAGTCCAAAGTTGCGCCGCCTCCCGCGCCGAAAGCGTCAAAAGTCACCTCCTCCAAACTGCCAAAAGCTTTTCCCAGGATCAAAGTGACCGTTCCTACTATCTATGGGTAACCATCTGACTTGTCTTTTTCGTCGACTCGATTACTGGATGTAACCGATTGAATGTGGGCCTTTGCAGTGCTGCTATGTCAGGAACCTCTTCTTTCCAGTACCGGGACGAGGAAATGGAAGATGCGGTAACCTCCAACCCAGGTATAAACTCTTGCGATTTTGTTCTTGATTCTTTGGTCGATTGCGTTCGAGTGGTTCACTTGGGGTCGAATGATCTGCCTTGCAGCTCCAACCAACATCATAGATCTTCCAGATGACGATGAAGATGTGGCTCTTAAGCCCAAGAAGAGCAAGAAGGTAGCAGCTGGCAGGATGTGTCGGCAAGAACCAACTACAACACCTCTCATCTATCAACCTGAGGACGCGGGCAGGGCTTCTGTGACCTTCACTGCACCCTTTTTGAGTGAGCGCCCCGCACCGTCGACTACACCTGTGATTCCTTCAGCCGTCCAACTCCACGCCACGGAGCTCCAATCCGCCGCACCTGGGTCATCTGCTCACTTTTTCACAAGCTACCCCATCCCGGACAACCAATCGGAAGCGGCTGCGGAAGCCATCCAACAAGCTGACATGATGATGGAGCGGGTGAAGATAGTGCATGAGAACAGCTAGGCTGCCTACGACGCCAGCGCTGCTCTTCGGGCCAATGTCCAGGTGAGTAGACTTTCCGACTGCTTTTGCTCTATGGGGATATGTTACCCGAAAAATCTTCTTCTACACAATCTCCTGCTGTTCGCATCGAATTAGAGCACCCGCTGGGTGTTTTGTTGTTTTCGGTAATTTCGATCTTCCGCTCGGTCTGGGCGAGTGGGATCTGAACCGGTGGGGGCACGCTAAGTGCACCCACTGGGTGTAGTCCCCGAGACCGCGGTCGACTGCTGGCAGTCGACTGAGGTCTGAGTTCTTCTTTCTTTTCTTCTTTACTCCTTACACTCGACTCCGGCGGGCCGGTCGAGTAGGATTCGAACCGGTGGGGGCACGCCAAGTGCACCCACTGGGTGTATTCCCCGAGACCGCGGTCGACTGCTGGCAGTCGACTGGGGTCTGAACAACTTTCTTTTACTGGTCCGCGCGGACCGGTCGAGTTGAGTCTTAGTCAGCGGGGGCACGCCAAGTGCACCCGCTGGGTGTAGCCCCTGAGACCGCAGTCAACTGTGTGCAGTCGGCTGGGGTCTAAGCGAATTTCTTTAGGTTTTATTCACTCGGAAGTAAACAACCTTTGATCTTATCGACTGATCCGTCTTTTGCCTTCTGCAGAAGTCTTGTACTCTTATTTCTAAGTTTGCTGAACTTGAGGAGAAGCAGAGGCAACTCAACCTCGACTTGGAATTAGCCCAGCAGAACCTGAAGAAAGCTCGAGACGAAGCCGCTGGTATGGAAGGTAACTGACTGTCGACTGACTTTCAATATATTTCTTTGATCTCTTCTTTGATTCGATTGTTTCTTTGCAGAGAAAATGAAGTTGGATCTGGAGAAGAAGGACTCGGACCTCGCCACCGCGCAAAAAGCAGCCCAAGATACAACTACTCTCGCAGACCAGAAGCTTGCTTCAATCGGAACGCTGGAAGGAGAGGTGAACAAACTGAAATCTTGTCTTAATGAAGCTAACCGCAAAGTGACCAGTCTGAAGAAGGACAAGGTCATCCTGAATGAAAAGTTGGAGTCTGCAATCCGCAAGAGGAATGACACGGAAGCTTATCTGAGGACTCTTGCCAAGAAGCTTTATCCCATGCTGGAAGGTATTTCTTTTAATCCGACTGTGTTGATGTTTGCGATCGGATCTTGCTCGGTCGATTAACTAATTTTTTGGCTGCAGAATTCTGCCAAGACTTTGACGAGGAAAATGGAAGGGTCGAGACGGGTCTGGACCCTATCGCTTCTCCAGTCTGCAACGAAACTGCGATGAAAGTGCTCCGACTGGAGTCTCGTATCGCCAGCGCCACAAGCTACCTCGTGCGCCTGAAGGAGGTAGTCTCTCGAATCGACTCATCGCTCTGGCCGGGAGCGATGCTTCAGAATGACCTGGAATCCCTGATGACTCGACTGAACGAGATCCCTGACCAAGTGCAAGAATGGAAGAAATCCTCTGCCCGGTGTGGAGCTGACGTGGCGCTGTCCTTGGTGCGAGTCCATTGCAAGGAGGCTCGTGAAGACAAGCTGGCTGCGATCAAAGTCGCTAACACCGAAAAGTATGACTTCTAGTCCTTCATGGAGACTTTCATTGCTGTCGCCACTCGGATTCCTGATGGGATCGACCTGGACTCATTCGTGGAGCCTGCCAGCCCTCCTCCGGCCGAGTGAACAAACTTATGAAACTTGAATCTGCTTTAAATTTGCCTCGGAATGCCGAGTGATTATTGTAACCGTTGAACTCCTTCGGGCTTGATGCCCGAGTACTTTTGATTTGCTGCTTGGAGTTTTTATGTTTTATCTGAATTTGGTTTATTTCCGGATACGCTTGCGTTTGCCTTCGAATGGACTTCGCTCACTGCTTGGAATAGTCCTTGCGCTGGAGACGCGGCTCTGAGGTGGCGGCTCCAGTCGACCTGCGCTTCGTCGTCCCTGCGGATAGGGATGGAGCGGACGTTGTACTTGTGCCATAGCTCCGAAGGAGAGGGTTGCAGTCGACCTGCACCTCATCGTCCTTGCGGATAGGGATGGAGCGGACGTTGTACTTGTGCCGTAGCTCTGAAGGAGAGGGTTGCAGTCGACCTGAACCTCGTTGTCCTCGCGGATAGGGATGAAGCGGATGTTGTACTTGTGTCGTAGCTCCGAAGGAGAAGGTTGCAGTCGACCTGCACCTCGTCGTCCTTGCGGATAGGGATGGAGCGGACGTTGTACTTGTGTTGTAGCTCCGAAGAAGAAGGTTGCAGTCGACCTGCACCTCATCGTCCTCGCGGATAGGGATGGATCGGACGTTGTACTTGTGCCGTAGCTCCGAAGGAGAAGGTTGCAGTCGACCTGCACCTCGTCGTCCTTGCAGATAGGAGTATGTTTCGAACTTAGGCGAGTACTGGACTGCAGCTAAGTCTCCTAGTGAGAGATCTTAGGCGAGTACTGGACTTCAGAAATATAATAAACTGGGCGTTGAACCTTATAAGCTTTTCCTTCTTCTTCCCGCTCGACTGTAAGTACTGTACTGATGACTTGTCCAGTGGCTGCTATATAAAGCAGTAGAGGCTCTTTGCTGATTGGAGCAGCAAGCACCCGCTGGGTGGAAAGCAGGGCTTTTAGCTCTGCAAATGTTGTATCAGCTTCTGGGGTCCACTCGACTTATCTGATTTCTTCATCAGTCAGTAAAGAGGTAGCGCCTTTTCACCGAGGCGAGAAATGAATCGACTTAAGGCGGCCAAGCAACCAGTAAGCTTCTGGACATCATGCACACGCACAGGGCGTTTCATTCGGAGTATAACGCCCACTTTCTCTGCGTTAGCATCGATTCCTCGTTCAGAAACAAGGAAACCGAGTAACTTTCCGCCCGGAACTCCAAACGTGCACTTTGATGGACTGAGCTTGATATCATACCTTCTGAGGTTGGCAAAGGTTTCAGCAAGGTCAGTCAGTAGGTCGGAACCTTTACGTGACTTGACCATAATGTCATCCATGTATGCTTCCACATTCCGACTGATCTGAGTGAGCAGACACTTCTGAATCATCCACATGAATGTGGCTTTGGCGTTCTTCAAGCCGAATGGCATTGTGACATAACAGAAGCACCCAAACGGGGTGATAAAAGTTGTCTTTATTTCGTCGGGTCCGTATAGACGTATCTGGTGGTACCCGGAGTAGGCGTCCAAAAAGGACAAACGCTCGCACCCTGCAGTCGAGTCGACTATCTGATCGATGCGAGGGAGAGGGAAGTGATCTTTCGGGCAGGCCCGATTGATATGCTTGAAATCAATACACATGCGAAGCGAATCGTCTTTCTTTGGGACCATGACAACATTGGCTAACCACTCGGAGTGGTAAATCTCTCGGATAAACTCAGCTGCCAAAAGCCGAGCCACCTCTTCACCGATTGCTTTTCTTTTCTGGACGGCGGACCGTCGAAGATGCTCTTTGACTGGTTTCACCTTCGGGTCGACTCGCAAACGATGCTCAGCCAGTCCCCTAGAAACACCCGGCATGTCATAAGGCTTCCATGCAAAGATGTCCCAGTTCTCACGGAGGAACTGGATGAGCGCTTCTTCCTATTTGGAGTCGAGTGTGGTTGAAATGTGAGTCGGAGCTGCATTTGGATCCGTCGGGTGAATGTGAATCGACTTCGTTTCACCAGACGACTGGAATGCTGAATCTGTGGCTAGCTTCTTGGCTCACAGCAAGTCACTCGGATCCGCATTTTTCTGGTATTCTTGCAATTCTACCATGGCCATCTGGGCATCGGCAATCTTTGATCCCTTTTGGAAGCACTCTTCTGCCTTCTTCCGATTACCAGAGATAGTGATCACTCCTCTGGGACCAGGCATCTTCAGTTTGAGGTACACGTAACATGGTCGAGCCATAAACCGTGCATAAGCTGGCCTGCCTAAAATTGCATGATAAACACTCTGGAAGTCCACAACTTCAAATGTCAACTTTTCTTTGCGGTAATTTTTGGAATCACCGAAAACCACGTCGAGTGCAATCTGACCGAGGGATGCAGCCTTCTTGCCTGGAATGACACCATGGAAACTCATATGGCTTTCGCTGAGTCTGGACATCGGAATGCCCATTCCTTTCAATGTTTCTGCATATAGTATGTTCAGGCCACTGCCACCGTCCATCAGGACCTTTGTTAGTCGAGTGCCTTCGACCACCGGGTCGACCACTAGTGCTTGCCTCCTAGGGGTGGCAATGTGCGCTGGATGATCAGACTGGTCGAATGTAATGGCAGTCTGCGACCACTTCAAGTAACTGGGTGTCACCGGAGCGACCATGTTCACTTCCCTGTTGATGACCTTCAATTGACTTTTGCTCTCAACGTCAGCAAAAATCATCAGAGTGGAATTCACGTGGGGATAACCATCATCATCCTCTCCCTCATCCTCACCCTTGTCTGCCTCCTTCTCCTTTTCCTTGGGCTGTTTCTCTCGGAACTGCTGGATTAGGAGTCGACACTGCCGAGTGGTGTGCTTCGGGTAAATGAAATTACCTTCTTCATCTTTTTTGGTGTGGATATGGCACGGTAGATCCAACACATCATTTCCATCTTGATCTTTTACTTTCTTGGGGTTCCACGACCCCTTGGGCTTCCCCTTGAACTTTCCTTGAACCACAGCCAAGGCTTCACCAGGAGCAGCTGGCTCGGCTTTGCGCTTCTGTTTCCGACTGGAGTTTCCTCCTCTGGCTTCATGGGCGACTGCTTTGTGCTTGCCACTCCGGAGTCGCTCTTCCTCTTCACCATTGGAATACTTGGTGGCAATTTCCATCATCCGAGTCAGAGTCATGTTTCCTGTCCGACCGAATTTCAGATTCAACTCCCGATACCTGACGCCTTCCTTGAAAGCACAAATTTCCTGATGATCAGACACATCTTCTACCGTGTGGTGCAGGGTGATCCATCTCTGGATATAATCTCTCAAAGTTTCATTCGGTTTCTGGACGCAACACTGTAATTCTATCAAACCTGCTGGCCGTTTGCAAGTACCCTCGAATGTTCTGACAAACACTCGGGCGAGATCTTCCCAAGTATAGATGCTGCCAGGCGCCAACTGATTCAACCATGCTCTAGCCGAGCCCTCCAACATCAGAGGAAGGTGTTTCATGGCCACTTCATCATTGCCGCCACCAATCTGGACAGCCACTCGGTAGTCTACAAGCCAAGTGCCAGGCTTGGACTCTCCGGTGAACTTACTGACTCCAGTTGCCAACCTGAAGTTGGGGGGAATCATCGCAGCTCTGATAGCTCTGTTGAAGCACTCTGGACCAGAGACATGAACTCTGTTGCTGGTTTGCGGATCTCTGTCAGGGTCATCTCGGTGAGCTCTGTTTCTGTCGACCAAGCCCTGCACGAGAATAGATCTCGCATCAAAGACTGGCTCCCTAGGGTCGATTGGAATACCTCTTCCGACACTGTGAGGGCGTCTGTCTTCATGTGGCCGAGGCACGTATGACCCACTCCTTGGAGGAGGCGTGGGCACTCAACGGCGATCATCACGATCGGCACGGTGATCATACTGCTCTCGGTTTCTGTACTGATCACGTCGATCTCCACATCCCTCACGCCTCGGGGGCGATCTTGGGCTATGGGCCGACTGAACTATGTCTGCAACCACGGACCTGCTATGAATCCTATTCCGCGACTGAGATACAACCGTATTCTGCTGCCCGCTGCCCGGAGCAAGGCTCTGATCTGCACCAGACCTTGGCCAGCTTCTGATTGGGAAGGTTGGATTGACTCTGCTATCCGGGCAGCAGCTGCTAGATTCTGGATGGGGGTTCGATATACCTGAGTTGGAGGTGGAAAAGGTTGACGTCGGTTGGACTCAGGAGCATGTTGTCGAGCGCGATCGTCGAGTGCGCGCTGGAGGTTCTCCAGTCGAGTGCGCTCAGCCAGGTTGGCCAAGCGCGCCTACTCCAAGGCCTGGGCCTCAGGGGTCTCTCCAACTATAGGAGTATGCAGGGCATCCATGTTCCGGCGACGAAGTTCCTCCCTCTGCTGCGAGGAGAGGGGTTCGGGGCGGTACTCCTCGTGAACGCGCGACGGATCGCCGTTCCCATCACCTTCGTCTTCACGATTGAAGCCAGGAGGACTGCGTGGTCCATTGACCATCAGGACTTCCGCCGCTGGGTCGCTACTGTCGCACTTGGATGCGGTCTCTACGGAGCCAGTCGACAGATCGAACAGGCCGTAGAGAGATTCGTCGGGCTCGATTGCCGCGACTTGAGGGGTGGCCGACTGGCGAGCCACAACATGCTTCACCCACTGCTGAAGCCTCGACCGACCGGTGCATTTGCTCCGGCGGGTCGCAAGGAGGGGGAAAGCTGCTGGAGTCGACTAGTACTGGGTCGACGGTTGCCGCAGGAGGACGCCGCGGATGCACCCGCGAAAGTGCGTCGCCTCGCGGGCAGGGAGCGCGTCGGCGTCGAGTGGTGCCTCCTGAAGCCAAGCGGAGTCGTCGGCGACAAACACGAGCGCGCCGAGACGGATCTCGCGGCCCTCAGCCAAACCTCCGCCTGGAACCATGATGAAGGGGATCGGAAAAATTGCAACTTCTCCAACAAGTCGCTAAGACACCTGCCCCACGGTGGGCGCCAACTGTCGTGGTTCTAAGACTAACAGTAGAATAGGGGGGTAGGAATGTAGAGGCAAGATCCTAGCTATGGAGGAGTTGTACACACGAGTTTACGAGTTCAGGCCCTTCTCGGAGGAAGTAACAGCCCTACATCTCGGAGCCTAGAGGCGGTCAGCTGAATATATGTGTGTGAATTACAGAAAGTGCGAACCCCTGTCCCAGAGGAGGGGGGTGGCTTATATAGAGTGCGCCAGGACCCCAGCTCCCCTCCGTTACTCAGGGTTCAATGCCCATAAAGGGGGAACGTTACAGGTAACGTCTGAAGTAAAGTGCTGTAAATGCTCATAAAACTATGGTTTAAACCCTGACCGTTGCAGAGTGAAAGGTTTCTCATCTCCTGGTGGTCGAGTGTCTTCAAGGTGGTCGAGTGAGCACATCTTCGTGGTCGAGTGGATGATGGTTTCTCTTCGACTGCTTCTGATTCTTTGTATAGATGTCCTTGGGGAGGGTATGTTGGACAGGTCCATGACCCTACCCTGGGTACATAGCTTCATCAGCTACCCCTGCCACGTTCAGCATCATGCAAAGGAGGAGGCGGGTGTGGTGGTGACACCGTACGACCTGGAAGGAATGTCGGAGAAGCCATACATGATGATATCAGAGACAATCGAGTGTCGGCGCCGCGTGACGAGGACACGACGAGGGTCTGTAGGGCGCCCAGGCGAAGGAGCATCACGTCGGGGGTGTGCTTCTTGGCGAGGCCGTGGAAGGAGACATGCGGAAGGGTGCCGACAAGTTGCAGGTGCTCGATGATGGGCAGCGCTTGCGGCGAAGTAGGAAGGCACTGCCCTGTTGATCTAGCAGGAACAAAAACCATGCTCGCACAAACGTATCTAGCATGAGCTTTTGCACAAGGTCCGCCATGTCGAGCTTGGTTACTCTATCAAGTTAGCATCACAAGCTCGGTGGCTTATAAGCAGCCACACATGGTAGAAGGCAACAAAAGTATACATACTATATACGGTGCACTAGACTTGGAGCAATAATTGTGCGTGTGTATCCAATACCAAATCTAGCATTTCAGATAGATAAGCCGTTGATACTCAATTAGTATGCACAATCTAGCATTAGTAGTGTCGTCCTAAGAGACCATGATGTTCTTTGGAATAAAAGACCACGATGTTGACGTGTAGGAAGTTTCAATTTATGGTTCTATGACATTTGCTAACAAATTTTAAACCAATTGACAACCGAAAGGATTCTAGTATGTTCACAGTTAGATTACTACACATAAAGATGCCATGGCAAAATTTGTTGAAAATATTGCGTTTCTATCTTATATATCATGGCAATTTTATATTGTTTAGCATGGCAGAATTAAAGTGAAAATGTTCTAAAACCGTGGCAAACTTATGAATATGAATCTGCCATGTCATGGGTTAGAAAACTAGTTGCATAGCATTTCTCATATAATTATTTTGATAATCTATAAAAACATATGAATGTGAATCTGCCATGTCATGACAAGTATATTTTGCACTTTTTGCCATGTCAAAGACTAGTTGCCATGGTTTCTCTAAATTTTCCATAGCAATTTATACCTAGCTAAAAGAAAAGCATGTGGCAACTCTGAATTGTGTTTACCTAGATGTCTGGTTTCACCAATCCATAAGCATGACAATTTGTGGAGAAACTTATGAATGTGAATCTGCCATGTCATGATTTAGAAAACTATACCCTCTGTAAGCAAATGTAAGATGTTTTAGGTCACACGCACCGACCTAGAATGTCTTACATTTGTGTACAGAGGTAGTAGTTGCCTGACTTTTTTGTCTAATTATTTTTGAAAATCTTTAGAGAACACATGAATGTGAATCTGCCATGTCATGATAATTATATTTTGCAATTTTTGCCATGTCTAGATTTGCCATATTTTTTGAAAAGAACCAAAATTCCTAAATTTTAACTTGTTTTATATTACTAAACTAGCATGTACTTCTGTTTTGCAGACAATGGTATTTTTATTAACTAGACCATGATAGTTTCAATGTAGATAGCATGACATTTTTATTATTTTTTAAACTATGTTGTTTTTATTGTTTAAACGATGGCATATTTCTTATTTTAGACCATGGCATTTTTCTCATTTATACCATCGCAAATTTTTGACCATAGGAGTGTGCATGGAATTAAATATATTTTTATTTATATGCACTCACATGAAAAAAATTATATATTCTTTGCCATCTTTGTATAATATACTCTCATGGCAAAACTTAGATTTTTCAAAAAAAAATCCAATTACCATGTCAAACAAGTTGGTATGGTTTCTCTAAAATTTGTCATCTCTTTCCAAAAGAACAAAGTACCCCAAACTCGATATGTTTATATGGCTAAGCTAGCATGGCACTTTTATCTTGTTAGACCATAATATTTTTATTAATTAGACCATGGTAGCTTTAGTGTAGTTAGCATGACATTTTTGTTACATAGTCTATGCCATTTTTATTATTTAAATAGTGACAATTTTCCTTTTTAGAACGTGGCATTTTTTAAGAGCGTGGCATTTTTATTATTAAGAGCATGTCAGTTTTATTATTTCGAGCATGGAAATTTAAATAATGATACTATGGCATTTTTTATAGGTGGACCGTGCTAATTTCAATTTAGGTAGTGTGGCATTTTTATTCTTTTGAGCATGATAATTTTATTAATTATGACATTTCTATTAAGTATGACATGGCAACTTAATTTAGGTAGCATGTCAATTTTTATTCTTTACAGCATGAGATTTTATTAATTATATCGTGGCCAAGCTTCTTTGTCTTATAACTATTTTCATTTTGACATATATGGCCATTCTAGACTTGTGTTAGTTTGTCATTTTTTGTACTGTCACGTAGCATTTTGTATTGATCCATGGCAAAAATAAAAGAAAAAGTGTCTGTTGCAAATGTTCCATATGGTTCATGGCAACTTTCAAGATTATGTGTTCTTGTACACATGGTAATGTTTCCCAAAATAATTACTCATGGAAAACTGTAAGGCCTCCTTTGGTTTGTAGGAATCTCATAGGATTTCTATAGGATAGGATTTGCATAGGAAATTTTCCTTTAAAGCCCTTTGGTTTGTAGGAATGGATTCCTATTCATATGTAGGATAGGAATCAATCCTTCACATTTTGGAGGAAAAAAACATTAGCTAAGACTCAATTGAAAAATTCCTATCCTATGCATCAAATGACATCTCTTTCTCTATAGGAATTGAGATACATGTCATCTCACTTCCTATGATCTTCCTATTCCTATAACATTCCTATCCTATGAACCAAAGGAGGCCTAAATAATTATTCCTATGGCAATTTGTAGAAATGTTTTGAAATGTCCCCACGCAAATTGTAGATAATTTTTATCCAATACGACGACTGCAATTTTTTTACCATTTGACAAATTATTATTTTTCCAACAAGTTGACATGTGATCATTTACATAATTTCCCAACAATTTTCCATGTCATGGCATTTCCATTTTTGTGATTTTTTATTTTTACATCCATGCATTTTTTCATTTTTTTTCTCATGTCTAAATTATGCACCTTTTAGGCAACATTTGTGTTGTAATTGTACCGTGGAAAATTTGTGTGTTTTTCTACATTTAGCATGCAAGTTTGTTTGCTATGATTTGGCATGGCAAACTTTCCTCCTATTTTTTAAAATGGCAAAGGTCTGGACTTTTCCAAAAATGGTTAACGGGCTGGGAGGCATAGTAAATGGGCTGCCTAGGGTCTGGTTCGCCCTGGAGGGGGTTCTCTACCGACCCTCCCCCCCGGTGGGGAACGACAGCCAGTTATTGGCATCCAACTATATTGAATTAACAAGTGGTCACCTGAATTGGCTGATCTGGGTATTTGTAATTTCCACGAGATGACGGGAGTATGTTCCTGGTATCTTTGGTGAGAAAGGAGAAAGCTCGTGCACAAAGAGTAGGTTCAAGGCGCAAAGAGTATTGCACGGTCTTTTTGAGTACTCGCATCAAACTTCAATATTGAATGCGATCCAAAGGCATCAGTGGAGAGAGAAGGGTGATGCAACCCATCAAATGGCTACGTCAAATGAATGTTGATGCAACTTTTGGACATCACCAGTACTGTAACGTGCTATACAAATGGTTTTTAATGCTTTTCGCGACGACATTCTGAACCGTCGCCAAGTGAGTGATTGCGATAGGGGGTCCTTCCCACACGACCCCAAAAACGTCGGGGATAGGCGAGCGGCTACTAGCGATTGCCATAGAATAAACGTACGAGAAGTCACTCTAGTCCCACATGTTACGTCTCGACGTTACGTTTCTGATCCGAGAGACATCCCAAATGATTATGCTGCTATAGTCATGTGAAAAAGTGGACATCAACATTTAATCTACTGATGTGTTTGCGATAGGTACGTTATTGTACACATTTCAAGAATGTAAAATGTGTGCGGTGCCCCTACTAACGCCAAGGTGTTCATTTTCATAACTGTGTGTCATAGGTATTCCCATCACACACACGCACACAGGTTTGAAATGTTTGTCGTATTACCCTGAATCCCACACGCATATGAGACGAAACTGTGTGTGCGTCCGTCGGGCATCGCAAACGTTTCACGTAAAAAACCGTTTGTTCTCTATTTTTTATCGCACACGTTGTTTTCTTTCTAACCGTGTGCACATTATTTTATTCGCTCCTGTATAATTTTATTTTTTCTTGTAATTTATTACTCGAATTGGAATTTGAAAATATGAAACATGAAATTGAAATTCTCAGCACAATGGTTCAATAACCAATCCATAAACAAAATTTCTAGTACAATTTGTTCAGTAATTATAGGATTAGACATCAATTAACTATGATGAACCACAATATTTAAAGGCGGTAAAGGTGAAGAGACAAGTGTAAATCATTTTGGCCGCTAATGGTGTTGAAGAAGCGGAATGCCCATATGTGCCCTCCTGCATGCCATAGGCACGGACAACTTTTGTCCAACCCCTTGTGTCAATCGCCCGCCCATTCTTCACCGCCTTCAGGAAGACCTCTAAAGCATTATCATGGTAGCATTAATTATGTACTTTAATCTTAGTTGCCTTCACTCTGGTTATGTAGTTTGAAAGGTAATCATCAGTAAATAGCTTCGAAAACCACTAAAAAGAGAAAAAAAATTCAGATACTCGGGTCTAATAGAGTAACTTGTTGTGGGCAAGGAGAAAAGGCAACACATTATTTACCATCCTAAAGTTCACTGTTGTCTTGGACAAAGTGTAAATAAAGAGCTTAATTCCCATCACCCGTTTCTTTCGCTTAACAATCTCTCTTAGTTTCCTCACTTGATGTGTGTTCGTGAATATCTCATTGCCCCATACGCAAAAGGAATTGAAGCGTGGATCAGTACCGCTCATATATGTACCTACAAGCAGACAGTAAGTGTTAGAAGTTAAACTGAGATTCCACAAATGATGTAAAATACAACTACCTATGTTCCTAAGTACAAGTATTTTTAGAGATTTCAATATGAACTACATAGAGATGTATATAGAATTATAGACATAGTTTAGATCAGAATCTAGATTCACTCATTTTGCTCTGTATCTACTCTATATTGGAATATCTAAAAATACTTATATTTAGGAACAGATGGTGTATAAGACATGGGATGCAGCTAACCTCAACGGCAAACAACAACATCGTCCATTGTAGTCCTGTGTAAGTACATGGAAAGCCAATGTTAACTACAACAGGGTTAACATCCACCAAAAATAGCAAATGGTAATAAAACAGCAGCATATGTAGTGATACCTTCATTGCAAAAGGGTAGCATAGTAGCAAAGGTATAGATTAAAAAATTGGTAGAATTGTTTACTACAACAGACAACCTAGTATAGCCATTGAAACTGGTACTGATAGAAATGAAATTGTCAGAGTTAAATATCGCAAGGCAGGTGCTACTAGAGCAGAGAATGGCCTCGTTGTCCATAAAAAGGTAGGGAAAATAGATAAAACGGGCTAGGCGTGTTTACTACAACATGCTTACTACATCAACTGTACAAAACATAGCCATTGATTGCAACTGGTATTGGTAAGATTGAACTGGTGAGTTCATACTTGGTAAGTCCTGAGAGGTAGTTGCTGAGGCACTTCATCTTGGCCAGAGCCCGTCCAAAGTCAGCGGCGGCGGAGCTGAGCTGTTCCTCCAGGTCAGAGCGTGGATCAGTGACGCTAACATGTGTACCTACAGGCAACCAGTAAATGTTAGAAATTAAACTGCAATTGCACAAATGATGTGAAATACTGTAAGATATGGGATGTAGCTAACCTCGACGTCAAACAACAACATCACCCTTTATGACCCTGCGTAACTACATGGACATGCATGTTAAGTACAACAGGGTTAGCATCCACCAAAAATAGCAAATGGGTAGCATCTCTAATGATATCCTGAGTCATGTATTGTAAGTTTGTTCCTGGTATTGGTGAAATTGGGCTGGACAGTTAATACTTGAACATCACACAATGTGCAATACTGAAATAAACAAGGCACGAACATGCTTAATACATCAATCATACAAAACATAGCCATTGCAAGTGGTATTGGTAAGATTGAGCTGGTCAGATCATACCTCGTAAGTCCTAAGGGTAGTCACTGGGGCACTTCATCTGGGCTAGAGCCTGCACCAAGTCGGCAGCGGCGGAGGCGAGGTGCTCCTCCGGGTCAACACGCATAGTGGCCATCGCGTCATCGACCGCCATCAGCTCCTCGACCTCCATGTGATATGTGGTTGGGCTTGCGCGGCGATGCTCTGGAGGTAGGGGTGGGATTTGGAGGCATGAGAATGTTTCGCAGGCGCCATTTAAGCAATCAGGCCGAGGCCGTGATAGAGATCGGTGGGTTACCTGACTGGATCGACGATGCTCGGGCTGAACATAGATGTGGTTGAAGTTGTGGTTGTGGCGCGGCGGTTTGAGCTGCCGGTAGGAGGATACTAAGGAAATTTGATGGGTGGGGACATGGTGGGAGGAATAAATTCTGAAATCGCGTGCCTAATGAAAACTTCGTTGCGAAACTTGAAACTTGGGCGGGGGAAACATACAACACAGACGAAGCGCGTAAAATACTCGTATGCGAGAAAAGAGAAAATTGGCAGATCCCATCTCCAAAAAAATGTACACGTGTAGTTGATTTTTTCGGTCAATGGTACGCTTGCTTTATTAGGAAACATCGCACAGGTAACTGACTTATGTATCATTAACGCAAAAAATGCACATGGATACGCCCCATAAATTGTCTGTTTTGTGATCTTATAATAATTCTTATATCTCTCAGCATCTCCAACCATACCTAATTTCAAAAATCTCTTTCATTATATCAGGATTTTTCAATGTACATGAACGAGGCAAGTGATACGTCTCCAACGTATCTATAATTTTTGATTGTTCCATGCTATTATATTATCCATCTTGGATGTTTTATATGCATTTATATGCTATTTTATATGATTTTTGGGACTAACCTATTAACCTAGAGCCTAGTGCCAGTTTTTGTTTTTTCCTTGTTTTTGAGTTTTACAGAAAAGAAATACCAATCAAAGTCCAATTGACGTGCCAATTTTTGATGATTTTTTATGGACCAAAAGAAGCCCCCGAAGTAAAAGAGTTGAGACAGAAGAGTCCCGAGCCATCCACGAGGGTGGAGGGCGCGCCCTACCCCCTGGGCTCGCCCCCCTATCTCGTGGATGACTCGGAGACCCCCCTGACATGAGACCGACGCCAAAAATTCCTATAAATACACAAACCCCTGAAAAGAAACCTAGATCGGGAGTCCCGCTGCCGCAAGCCTCTGTAGCCACCGAAAACCAATCTAGACCCGTTCTGGCACCCTGTCGGAGGGGGGAATCCCTCTCCGGTGTCCATCTTCATCATCCCGGTGCTCTCCATGACGAGGAGGGAGTAGTTCACCCTCGGGGCCGAGGGTATGTACCAGTAGCTATGTCTTTGATCTCTCTCTCTCTCTCGTGTTCTTGATTCGGCACGATCTTGATGTATTGCGAGCTTTATTATTATAGTTGGATCTGATGATGTTTCTCCCCCTCTACTCTCTTGTGATGAATTGAGTTTTCCCTTTGAAGCTATCTTATCGGATTGAGTCTTTAAGGATTTGAGAACACTTGGTGTATGTCTTGCATGTGCTTATCTGTGGTGACAATGGGATATCGCATGATCCACTTGATGTAAGTTTTGGTGATCAACTTGCGAGTTCTGTGACCTCGTGAACTTATGCATAGGGGTTGGCACACATTTTCGTCTTGACTCTCCGGTAGAAACTTTGGGGCACTCTTTGAAGTTCTTTGTGTTGGTTGAATAGATGAATCTGAGATTGTGTGATGCGTATCGTATAATCATACCCACGGATACTTGAGGTGACATTGGAGTATCTAGGTGACATTAGGGTTTTGGTTGATTTGTGTCTTAAGGTGTTATTATAGTACGGACTCTAGGATAGATTGAACGGAAAGAATAGCTTCGTGTTATTTACTACGGACTCTTGAATAGATCGATTAGAAAGGATAACTTTGAGGTGGTTTCGTACCCTACAATAATCTCTTTGTTTGTTCTCCGCTATTAGTGACTTTGGAGTGACTCTTTGTTGCATGTTGAGGGATAGTTATATGATCCAATTATGTTATTATTGTTGAGAGAACTTGCACTAGTGAAAGTATGAACCCTAGGCCTTGTTTCCTAGCATTGCAATACCGTTTTGGCTCACTTTTATCATTAGTTACCTTACTGTTTTTATATTTTTAGATTACAAAACCCTTTATATACCATCCATCACTACTGGAATTAGCTTATTTGCTGTCTGCCAGTTCTTTGCCGTCTGCTGGCTGACGAGAAAGAAGGTCTTTGCCGTCCGTTTTCTGTAAGCTAGCAGATGACAAAGAACTGGCTGATGGCAAAGAAGGTCTTTGCCATCAGCCAGTTATTTGCCGTCAGCTGGCATACGGCAAAGAGGAAGGTGGCCCCCATCAGCCAGTTCTTTGCCGTCAGCTAGCAGACGACAACGAGAAAAAAAAGTGGATGACAAACATGGGGCCGGACGGCAAAGAACTAACCTAACTAACGGCCGAGCCCCACACCGCCGCCGCCCCCACCACCCGCCGCCGCTTGCCCCGTTGCCCCACCATCCCGCCGCCCCCACCCGTCGACGCCCCGTCGCCCCACCACCCCGGCGCCCCACCACGTAGCTGCCCGACCACCCCACCGCCCCGGCGCCCCGCCACCTCCACCACCCGCCCACCACCCCGGCGCCGCGAGACCGCCCCCGGCGCCACCGCGGCCCCATCGCCCCCGCCTCCCTGCCGGCTCGGCGCCGCGGCTCAGCGCCCCCTGAGCTCCACCGCCCCCTTGCGGCCCCCGTCGCCACCGCCACCCTGCCGCTGCGAAACCCCGGCCCCCATCGGCTCCGGTGAGTTATTTTTTTCTTCTGTTTTTTCCTTTTTTGCTGTTTAATTGTTGGTGTTAGATTTAGTGCTAGATATGTGTTAGTGTTAGATTTAATGCATGGGTTTTAGATAATTAGTCATATTTATTAAAAGAAGTAGAAAAAGATGAAAAAAGAAGAAGAAGAAGAAGAAGAAGAAGAAGAAGAAAAGAATATGTAGAAGGGGAAGAAGAAGAAGAAGAAGAGGGGAGAATAAGAAGAAGAAGAAGAAGAAAAAGAGGAGAAGATGAGAAGAAGAAGAGGAAAAAGGAAAATAAGGAAGAAATAAAAGAAGAAGAAGAAGAAGAAGAAGAAGAAGAGAAGGAAAGAAGAAGAAGAAGAAAGGAAAGAAGAAGAAGAAGAGAAGGAAAGAAGAAGAAGGATAGAAGGAAACACCCCGACCCCCTGACCCCGACACCCCGACCCCGACAGCACACCCCGACACCCCGACCCCCTGACCCTGACACCCGGACCCCGACACCACACCCCGACACCCCGACCCCGACACGACACCCTGACACCGAAATAGCACCCCGACCCCGACACGGCACCCCAACACCGACACGACACCCCGACCCCCGACACCTCCCGAAAAGGTGCTCTTTGGCCTTCCAAAGGCCGACGGGGTCATATATTTGTGAATTATGAGTTAGGTCATATAATTTTCGATTTTGTTATGAAAAACATCATATATAATTGTGTTGATTGGGTAGATTTAAATGTGTAGTTGTTTCGTCGCTGCGAGGTTTGGTGTTCGACGACCTCCATGTGCATTTGATGAGCTCTGCCCCTTCGTTCGTGGGTGAGCACAAATGACATGTACTCCTCCCCCTTAATTATTTGCTCTGTTCCGGTGTTCGTGCCAATGAAACTTGCTAGCTAGTTATGTGTCTTGAATCATCAGTATGCGTAACCAATATGTGTCACCCGTTCGAAAGGGTTATAGTTATAAATATGCATGCATTTGCATATTTATAACCATGATTCTTTCGAATTGTCCAATGCTATCCATGGACAGCCCGAGTATGTGTAGATTGGGTTCGTTTTCCCATATGCTTTGCTTCGGATCCGACGCATAAATTTCGTTAGTGCCTCCCCTGTTGTTCTCTGGGTACACATCCTCTCTGTTTGTTGCAGAGACATGTATCAGGAGAACAACGGGGAGGTGCTGCCGAAATTTTGCGTCGGATCCGGAGCATAGCATGGGAAAATGAACCCAATCTACACATACTCGGGTGGGATTAGGACCTATCATTACCTATAAGAGTGTAGGTTGCATGGACGTAATAAAATTGACAAACTAGATCAACTAATGAATATATACATGGTGAATTATATATATATATATATATATATTTGTTGTGTGTCCAGTAGCTCTGAAAGTCAAGATGAGTGATCGTGCATGGATGTACACCGGTCACACTGGTCAGAACAAATGGAGCACTGAATGGTTCACAAAAACCAAGGGGTTTGTGCAATCCGCATTTGCAAATGGCCAGAGAAAAACATGGTGCCCCTGTTTCTGGTGCGACAATTGGGAAAAGAGGACAGAGGCTGAAATGCGCAAACACCTATAGAAGAGTGGTTTTACGCCCGATTATACGGTGTGGACATTTCATGGTGAGTCTACGCAACGTGACCGAGCTGAGGTGGTTCATCGTCGCACTGACGAGCATGGTACCGGGATGGAAAACATGGTGCAAGACTTGGATGATGCTCGGAATTCGGACAAGGAGATGGAGGAATCTGCAAAGGCCTTCAATGAAATGTTGGAGTCTTCAAAACGTCCGCTCCACGAGCACACTGAGCTTTGTCAGTTGGATGCCACCTCACAAGTAATGGCTCTGAAGGCTCAGTTTAACTTGGGAAGAGAATGCTACGACACAATGATGACAGTATTTGGATGCTTTCTACCCAAAGGCCATGTAATGACTGCAAACCTGTACCAGTTGGACAAAATCCTTCATGCACTGAAGATGCCCTATGAGAAGATACATGCCTGTGAGAAAGGATGTGCCTTATTTAGGCTTGACTATGCGAACTTGAACTATTGTCCCATTTGCAAGTCTTCCAGGTATGTTGTGGTAGACAACGGTATGGGTGAGAAGACACAGACCAAAATCCTCGTTAGTGTTCTTCGGTATATGCCAATCGTACCAAGACTTCAACATCTTTTCATGGTCGAAGAGACGGCCAGACAAATGACATGGCACAAAATGGGCAAAAGAACCAAACTAGATGCAGATGGGAATCTGATGATGGTACACACATAGGATGGTGTTGCGTGGAAAAAGTTTGATGAATTACATGATGACAAAGCGGCAGATTCGAGGCATCCTCGAGTCGGCATCAGCACGGACGGGTTCAGTGTGTTTGGTCTGATGGCAACCCAATACAGTTGTTGGCCCATATTTGTCTTTCCACTCAATCTCCTCCCAGACAGATTATGCAAAGAAAGAACATTTTCCCAACATTGATAATTCCAGGGCCCAACTATCCGGGGAAAATATGAATGTGTACATGTAGCCGCTTAAGGACGAATTGCAAGAAGCCTGGGATAATGGGTTCAAGACATAAGATGCCTATAGCAAACGAAACTTCATAATGCGTGTCTGGTACATGTACTCAACGCATGACTTGCCGGCGTATGCGCAATTCGTTGGCTGGTGTGTGCATGGAAGGTTCCCGTGCCCCACATGCAAGGGAGCTCTTGAGTTTTGTTGGCTTTAGGCCGGTCGTAAGTTTTCTTGCTTTGACATGCATAGAAAGTTCCTGGATCCTCGCCATAAGTTCAGGAAAGACAAGAAGAACTTCATCAGAGGTAGAGTTGTCAAAAACTCTGCACCACCTGCTTTGACAGGCCAACAGACCCTGGATGAGTTAAACTCTCTCGAGCTAGATCCAGAGCGTCCAGGGTACTTCAAGGGGTATAATTCTAAACACGCCTGGACTCACAAGACATGCTTATGGGATCTGCCTTACTTCAAAGACCTCCTTTGCCCACACAACATTGACGTGATGCACAGTGAGAAGAATATCGCCGAGGCACTTTTTAGTACATTGTTCGGCATAGATGGGAAGTCAAAGGATGATAATAAGGCTAGAGTCGATCTGGAGGCGCCATGTGATAGGCCGTTACAAAACATGAAAGAACCGAAAGGAAAGCAGAACTGGATGAAGCCAACGGCATGGTTCAATCTTGGAAGGTCAACTATGAGGGAAATTATCTTGTGGGTGAAAATGCAGTTGATGTTCCCCGATGGGTATGCAGCGAATCTAAAGATGGGAGCAGTCTTGATAAATTGAAGATATTTGGTCTCAAGAGTCATGATTGGCACATATGGATTGAGCGGGTAATGCCGGTGATGTTGCGTGGCTTCATCCCTGAGGATGAATGGCTAGTACTGGCAGAACTCAGCTATTTCCTCCGTGTTCTTTGTGCGAAAGAACTATTGCCTGGCGTGCTAGAAGAAATGGAAGAGTTGGCGCCGGAGTTGATCTGCAAGTTAGAGAAGATCTTTCCACCGGGCTTCTTTAATCTAATGTAGCATTTGATTTTACATCTAGGCAAGATTGGGGGGGGGGCGTGCAAAATCGTTGGTGCTACCCAACTAAGAGGATGCAGAAGATACTTCGAGAAAAATGTAAAAATAAACATAGAATTGAAGCATCGATGGCTGATGCATTCATCACTGAGGAGGCGGCAAACTTCGTGACAGCACACTACGAAGCCAAAAATCGCCATTTGCATAATCCGAAGACTCGGTACAATGGTGATGACCCTAAAAAGGGTGGATCCAAACTCAGCCTATTCAAAGGGAATCTCGCACCAGCCAGTGGTTCGAAACCAGTATCTTTGGATAACGAAGAATGGCGGACCATTTCATTGTATTTCTTCAACAACCTGACAGAAGTGCGGCCATGCATCGAGTAAGTTCTCGGTACATTGTTTCGCAACTTCTATTTCCTTTGAACTGCTCTTATTCCTGGATATTTCATACAGTCGATACGTCGCCATATTCTCATATGGAGCAGTGATCCAAAAGGATTTCGTCGAAGAGTATGAGCTTCTCGCAAAGCAAGGAGGCAGCTATCCCGGTTTTATCTCTTGGTTCAAACAAACGGTAAGTTCTATTAGACCATTTCATTTCATTTGCTAATTTGTACCTAATATATGCAACAATCCTTTCGTATTAAACTTGTAGGCTAATTCAGAGTTTATGGACACCGAATTGAGACAAGTCGCTAATAGTTTTGACTATAAGGTCCGTTCATTTGACAAATACGACATCAACGGGTATCGCTTTCGTACCTATGGCAAAGAGCTATCTATGGCCGACCGAAAGTCTACAAATTGTTGTGTATCTGCTATCGGCGAAGGAGGTACCGAGTATTATGGGAGAGTTGAGGCAATTTATGAACTTCTATTCTATGGTGAAAACCCACCAAATGTCGTAGTCTTCAAATGTTATTGGTTTCAGCCGAAGGAGACTAGAAGGACTCATGAACATATAGGGCTAGTTGAAATCAAACAAGGCACCCATTTAGATGTTCCTGATGTCTATACTACGGCTCAACAGGCGACCCAAGTATTCTATCTACCGTGGGCCTGCCAAACTAATCCAAATCTGAAAGGTTGGGATGTTGTTTATGAAGTGTCGCCACGTGCTAGACTATCTCCCCCAAAGGAAGAGGATTATGAACCTCACATTAACCCAGACACATATGAAGGAGAATTCTTCCAAGAGACACGTCTTTCCAAAAAACGACACCAGAATCGCTATACTTCACCCCAAAACATTGAAGTAGACAGCGATAGTGAATCTGGCATCACCCCAGAGGAGGAACAAGAAGAGCCAAAACAAGAAGAGGTTACTGTTGCGGATGACCTGTCAATGCTTGACGGATTACGTCAAGGTGGACTTCCACATGTTGATGCCGCTAAACCCTATGAGCACGTCATTGATGATAGTGATGATGATGATTATGCGTTTATTGATGATAGTGATCGAGATTATTAGTAGTTCATGTCAGGTATTCAATTTTTTTATGTTGTACTTGATGATGATACACTTAAGTGATATACATATTATTATTCATGTTAGTATTTTTTTATGTTGTAGTAATTTCGTTTACTCTTTGTCATGGCAGGTGTTGAAAGATGGTGGGCGCTGGTCGGGAGCGCTCCGAGGCCCCTTCTTTGTCGGCGCGTGGTGGGAAGTCTTCCATTCCACACGCACCTCTCCGCCGAGCGTTGCTGGACAGTTTGGCGACACCAGTAAGGGAGGCCCCTTCTTCGTCGACCGCGGTGCCCAGCAGGGGACGAGGTAAGGGAGGGAAGAAGAGAGGAGTTGGAGCACGTGGTCGCGGGAGAGGAGGTAGGGTGACTGCTAGGGTGCCTTCCTCGCTGCCACCCCCAGCTGTTTCACCCGAGCACGTGACTGCTAGGGTGGACTCGTCCGAGGAGGAGGCTACACGGACTCCGCTCCACGAGCCTCGGGTCGACGGGCCTTCGGCCCACGAGAGTTGGGCCCATGAGACCCCGGAGGAGCACACGTTTGGATGGGGTATCTGGCCGGATCAGCCCGAGGGGCCGAGTGGCCATGCTGATGATGGCGGGGAGTCGACTGATATTGAGGAGGAGGGGGGCACCGTCTACCAGCGTGGTTGTACACGGCTCCCGGAAGTGCCGGCGACTCGCGAGCAGAGGTGGTTGATTTTCCCTTATGGGGAGAGGCAAGTGCATTTAATATTTTTGTACTTTCTGCATTCACGTTTCTTCAAATATCTAATGCGTTGGCCTTGTCATGCCGCAGGGGTTGGGACCACCATCAGAATGTCCGCCGGCCCAACTCCGTCCTTGGAGTGCTTTGCCGACAAAACTTCCTGGGGTTTATCACGTTGCCTGGTGAGGGTCGGCTTCCAGAGCTTGGATTGAGCTGGGAGCACTACTTGGCTGCCCCGGCCCCGTCGGGTGAGATTATCGACGGTGTATTGTGCGACACGAGGACAGACATGGTGATCAGAAAGTTCTGGGTAATTTATCCTTTACACAATTAAAAATCTTCAACTAGCTAGTTATTAATTGTACTAATCAATATTGTCTCATTTGATTACAGACATTCTACATGTGTGAGGAGGGATACAAGGAGAACGCGACAAACGTTATCGATAACGTCTGCAAGCGCCTACTACAGAACTTACAGCACGAGGCTCGGGTGTAGGCTGTTCGAGACTACTACGCCTTGCGTGGTATCAAGAAGACCAAGCCGGCGTGCCGCGAGAAGTTCCTGAGTAAGGAGCAGTACATGAAGGTAATTCTTAAGGCCTTGTACTTTCTTCCTTCATTTAGTAATTCATAGCCGTAGCGCTCAAGTTTCTATTTGCTAACTTAGGCGCCTCCGAGATGGTGTGCGGATCAGATGGATTGTTGGGAGGTGTTGGCCGATGATTGGTGCTCAAAAGAATGGCAAGCCGTCCACAATGAGGCCAAGGACAAACGTGCCGAAATGGAAGGTGTGCCACACCATCAAGGCAGCTCCAACTTATATCAGTTCGGTCGGAACTGGGTATGTGGTTTGCTTCATGATTCATGCAATTCATTCATCATGCTAGCTTGAGCCCTTTAATTACTAATTTACTTTGTTTCTCTCTTTCAGGCATGCTACAATAAGGCGGATGATACATCTCCAACGTATCTATAATTTTTGATTGCTCCATGCTATTATATTATCTATTTTGGATGTTAATGGGCTTTATTTTACACTTTTATATCATTTTTGGGACTAACCTACTAACCGGAGGCCCAACCCAAATTGTTGTTTTTGTTGCCTATTTTAGGGTTTCGAAGAAAAGGAATATCAAACGGAGTCCAAATGGAATGAAACCTTCAGGAACGTGATTTTCTCAACAAACGTGATCCAGGAGACTTGGAGTGGCCATCAAGAAACAAGGGAGGAAGGCACGAGGCAGGGGGCACGCCTACCCCCCTGGGCGTTCCCTCCACCCTCGTGGGCCCTCCGTTGCTCCACCGACGTACTTCTTCCTCCTATATATATCCACGTACCCCCAAACATCCAGGAGCACCACGAAAACCTAATTCCACCGCTGCAACCTTCTATACTCGAGAGATCCCATCTCGGGGCCTTTTCTAGAGCTCCGCCGGAGGGGGCATTGATCACGGAGGGCCTCTACATCAACTCCATGGCCTCTCCGGTGATGTGTGAGTAGTTTACTTCAGACCTACGGGTCCATAGTTATTAGCTAGATGGCTTCTTCTCTCTCTTTGGATCTCAATACAAAGTTCTCTTTGATTCTCTTGGAGATCTATTCGATGTAATCTTGTTTTGCATTGTGTTTGTCGATATCCGATGAATTGTGGGTTTATGATCCATATTATCTATGAACAATATTTGATTCTCCTCTGAATTCTTTTATGTATGATTGGTTTATCTTTGCAAGTCTCTTCGAATTATCAGTTTGGTTTGGCCTACTAGATTGATCTTTCTTGCAATGGGAGAAGTGCTTAGCTTTGGGTTCAATCTTGCGGTGCTCGATCCCAGTGACAGAAAGGGAACCGACACATATTGTATTGTTGCCATCAAGGATAAAAAGATGGGGTTTATATCATATTGCATGAGTTTATCCCTCTACATCATGTCATCTTCCTTAAAGCATTACTCTGTTCTTATGAACTTAATACTCTAGATGCATGCTGGATAGCGGTCGATGTGTGGAGTAATAGTAGTAGATGCAGAATCATTTCAGTCTAGTTGTCTCGGACGTGATGCCTATATACATGATCATACCTAGATATTCTCATAACTATGCTCAATTCTATCAATTGCTCGACAGTAATCGTTTACCCACCATAATACTTATGCTCTTGAGAGAAGCCACTAGTGAAACCTATGGCCCCCGGGTCTATCTTTCATCATATTAATCTTCCAATAATTAGTTGTTTCCTTTGCCGTTTAATTTACTTTGCATCTTTATTTCTCTTTATTATAAAAATACCAAAAATATTATCTTATCATATCTATCAGATCTCACTCTTGTAAGTGACCGTGAAGGGCTTGACAACCCCTTTATCGTGTTGGTTGCGAGGTTCTTATTTGTTTGTGTAGGTGCGTGGGACTTGAGCGTGATCTCCTACTGGATTGATACCTTGGTTCTAAAAAACGGAGGGAAATACTTACACTACTTTGCTGCATCACCCTTTCCTCTTCAAGGGAAAACCAATGCAGTGCTCAAGAGGTAGCAAGAAGGATTTCTGGCACCGTTGCCGGGGAGATTCGCGGCAAGTCAAGTCAAGATTTTCTCCCACAACGAGTCATTTCTAGTGCCATTACCAAGTCAAAATATACCAAGTACCCATCACAAACTCTTATCCCTCGCATTACATTATTTGCCATTTGCCTCTCGTTTTCCTCTCCCCCACTTCACCCTTGCCATTTTATTTTCCCTCTCTCTCTCTCCGCCCCCTTCTCTTTCCCTATTTGCCTCTTTTTGCCCGTTTCTTGTTTTCTTGTGTGTTGGATTGCTTGCTTGTCACGATGGCTCAAGATAATACTGAATTGTGTGACTTTGCCAATACCAACAACAATGATTTTCTTAGCACTCCGATTGCTCCCCTTACCGATGCTGAATCTTGTGAAATTAATGCTGCTTTGTTGAATCTTGTCACGGAAGATCAATTCGCCGGCCTTCCTAGTGAAGATGCCACTACCCATCTAAACAACTTTGTTGATTTGTGTGATATGCAAAAGAAGAAAGATGTGGATAATGATATTGTTAAATTGAAGCTATTTCCATTTTTGCTTAGAGATCGTGCTAAAGCTTGGTTTTCGTCTTTGCCTAAAAATAGTATTGATTAATGGAATAAGTGCAAAGATGCTTTTATCTCTAAGTATTTTCCTCCTGCTAAGATCATCTCTCTTAGAAACGATATTATGAATTTTAAGCAACTTGATCATGAACATTTTGCACAATCTTGGGAGAGGATGAAATTAATGATACGTAATTGCCCTACACATGGTTTGAATCTTTGGATGATTATACAAAACTTTTATGCCAGATTGAATTTTGCTTCTAGAAATCTTTTAGATTCGCCCGCGGGAGGCACTTTTATGGAAATCACTTTAGGAGAAGCTACTAAACTCCTAGATAATATTATGGTTAATTATTCTCAATGGCACACCGAAATATCTACTAAAAAAGTGCATGCAATTGAAGAGATTAATGTTTTGAGTGGAAAGATGGATGAACTTATGAATTTTTTTTGCTAATAAGAGTGCTCCTACTGATCCTAATGATATGCCTTTGTCTACGTTGATTGAGAATAATAATGAATCTATGGATGTGAATTTTGTTGGTAGGAACAATTTTGGTAATAACGCGTATAGAGGTAATTTTAATTCTAGGCCGTTTCCTAGTAATTCCTCTAATAATTATGGTAATTCCTAGAACAATTCCTATGGAAATTATAATAAGATGCCCTCTGATTTTGAATCTAATATTAAAGAATTTATTACTTCACAAAAGAGTTTCAATGCTTTGATCGAAGAAAAATTGCTTAAGATTGATGAGTTGGCTAGGAACGTTGATAGAATTTCTCTTGATGTTGATTCTCTGAAACTTAGATCTATTCCACCTAAGCATGATATCAATGAGTCTCTCAAAGCCATGAGAATCTCCATTGATGAGTGGAAAGAAAGAACTGCTAGGATGCGTGCTAAGAAAGATTGCTTTATAAAAGCATGTTCTTCTAGTTTTCATGATAATAAAGATGAAGATCTAAAAGTTATTGATGTGTCCCCTATTAAATCTTTGTTTTGCAATATGAATCTTGATAATGATGGGACTGAAGATTCGCCACCTTTACCTAGAAGGCGTTCCAAAAATTCGAAGTTTTTAGATCTTGATGCTAAAATTGTTAAAAGTGGGATTGAAGAGGTTAAAACTTTAAATATCAATGAACCCACTATTTTGTATTTCAAGGAATTTAATTATGATAATTGCTCTTTGATAGATTGTATTTCCTTGTTGCAATCCGTGCTAAATTCTCCTCATGCTTATAGTCAAAATAAAGATTTTACTAAACATATCGTTGATGCTTTGATGCAATCTTATGAAGAAAAACTTGAGTTGGAAGTTTTTACCCCTAGAAAACTTTATGATGAGCGGGAACCAACAATAAAAATTAAAATTAAAGATCATGAGTGCTATGCTTTGTGTTAAACGATAGCGTTTGTTGGGAGGCAACCCAATTTTATTTTTATTCCTTGCTTTTTTTCTCCTGTTTAGTAATAAATAATTTACCTAGCCTCTGTTTTGGTTGTGTTTTTTTCTTTAATTAGTGTTTGTGCCAAGTAGAACCGTTGGGAAGACTTGGGGAAAGTCTTTTTGATCTTGCTGTAAAAAACAGAAACTTTAGTGCTCACGAGAATTGCTGCCATTTTTATTTGGAAAGTGATATTTAGTTAATTCTTTTTGCAGATGATTAGATAAATTACTCACGTCCAGCAATTTATTTTAGAATTTTTGAGGTTCCAGAACTTGCGTTAGCTACAGATTACTACAGACTGTTCTTGTTTTGACAGATCCTGTTTTTCTTGTGTTGTTTGCTTATTTTGATGAATCTATGGATAGTAAAAGAGTTTATAAACCATAGAGAATTTGGAATACAGTAGGTTTAACACCAATATAAATAAAGAATGAGTTAATTACAGTACCTTGAAGTGGTGTTTTCTTTTCTTTCACTAACGGAGCTCATGAGATTTTCTATTTTGAGTTTTGTGTTGTGAAGTTTTCAAGTTTTGGGTAAAGATTTGATGGATTATGGAACAAAGAGTGGCAAGAGCCCAAGCTTGGGGATGCCCATGGCACCCCAAGGTAAAATTCAAGGACACCAAAAAGCCTAAGCTTGGGGATGCCCCTGAAGGCATCCCCTCTTTCGTCTTCGTCTATCGGTAACTTTACTTGGAGCGATATTTTTATTCACCACATGATATGTGTTTTGCTTGGAGCGTCTTGTATGATTTGAGTCCTTTATTTTTAGTTTACCACAATCATCCTTGCTGTACACACCTTTTGAGAGAGACTCACATGAATTGAAATTTATTAGAATACTCTATGTGCTTCACTTATATCTTTTGAGCTATATAGTTTTTGCTCTAGTGCTTCACTTATATCTTTTAGAGCACGGTGGTGGATTTGTTTTATGGAAACTATTGTTCTCTCATGCTTCACTTTTATTATTTTGAGAGTCCTTAAGAAAAACATGGCAATAATATAAAAACTTTCATACAAGTGCATTGAATACTATGAGAAGTTTGATACTTGATAATTGTTTTGAGATATGGAGATGGTGATATTAGAGTCATGCTACTTGAGTAGTTGTGAATTTGAGAAACACTTGTGTTAAAGTTTGTGATTCCCGTAGCATGCACGTATGGTGAACCGTTATGTGATGAAGTTGGAGCATGATTTATTTATTGATTGTCTTCCTTATGAGTGGTGGTCGGGGACGAGCGATGGTCTTTTCCTACCAATCTATCCCCCTAGGAGCATGTGCGTAATACTTTGTTTCGATAACTAATAGATTTTTGCAATAAGTACGTGAGTTCTTTATGACTAATGTTGAGTCCATGGATTATACGCACTCTCACCCTTCCACCATTGCTAGCCTCTCTAGTATCGCGCAACTTTCGCCGATACCATAAACCCACCATATACCTTCCTCAAAACAGCCACCATACCTACATATTATGGCATTTCCATAGCCATTCTGAGATATATTGCCATGCAGCTTTCCACCGTGCCGTTATTATGACATGCTTCATCATTGTCATATTGCTTGCATGATCATGTAGTTGACATCGTATTTATGGCAAAGCCACCGTTCATAATTCTTCATACATGTCACTCATGCATCATTGCACATCCCGGTACACCGCCGGAGGCATTCACATAGAGTCATATTTTGTTCTAAGTATTGAGTTGTAATTCTTGAGTTGTAAGTAAATAAAGTGTGATGATCATCATTATTAGAGCATTGTCCCAAGTGAGGAAAGAATGATGGAGACTATGATTCCCCCACAAGTCGGGATGAGACTCCGGACGAAAAATAAAAAATAAAAAAGAGGCCAAAAAGGAGAAAGAAGGCCTAAAAAATGAGAGAAAAAGAGAGAAGGGACAATGTTACTATCCTTTTTCCACACTTGTGCTTTAAAGTAGCACCATGTTCTTCATATAGAGAGTCTCCTACATTATCACTTTCATATACTAGTGGGAATTTTTCATTATAGAACTTGGCTTGTATATTCCAATGATGGGTTTCCTCAAAATGCCCTAGGTCTTCGTGAGCAAGCAAGTTGGATGCACACCCACTTAGTTTCTTTTGTTGAGCTTTCATATACTTATAGCTCTAGTGCATCCGTTGCATGGCAATCCCTACTCACTCACATTGATATCTATTAATGGGCATCTCCATAGCCCGTTGATATGCCTAGTTGATGTGAGACTATCTTCTCCTTTTTGTCTTCTCCACAACCACCATTCTATTCCACCATAGTGCTATATCCATGGCTCACACTCATATATTGCGTGAAGATTGAAAAAGTTTGAGAACATCAAAAGTATGAAACAATTGCTTGGCTTGTCATCGGGGTTGTGCATGATTTAAATATTTTGTGTGGTGAAGATAGAGCATAGCCATACTATATGATTTTGTAGGGATAACTTTCTTTGGCCATGTTATTTTGAGAAGACATGATTGCTTAGTTAGTATGCTTGAAGTATTATTATTTTTATGTTAATATTAAACTTTTATCTTGAATCTTTCGGATCTGAACATTCATGCCACAATAAAGAAAAATTACATTGAGAAATATGTTAGAAAGCATTCCACATCAAAAATTCTTCTTTTATCATTTACCTACTCGAGGACGAGCAGGAATTAAGCTTGGGGATGCTTGATACGTCTCCAACGTATCTATAATTTTTGATTGCTCCATGCTATTATATTATCTATTTTGGATGTTAATGGGCTTTATTTTACACTTTTATATCATTTTTGGGACTAACCTACTAACCGGAGGCCCAGCCCAAATTGCTGTTTTTTTGCCTATTTTAGGGTTTCGAAGAAAAGGAATATCAAATGGAGTCCAAATGGATTGAAACCTCCGGGAACATGATTTTCTCAACAAACATGATCCAGGAGACTTGGAGTGGCTGTCAAGAAACAAGGGAGGAAGGCACGAGGCAGGGGGGCGCGCCTAACCCCCTGGGCGTGCCCTCCACCCTCGTGGGCCCTTCATTGCTCCACCAACGTACTTCTTCCTCCTATATATATCCACATACCCCCCAAACATGCAGGAGCACCACGAAAACCTAATTCCACCGCCACAACCTTATGTACTCGAGAGATCCCATCTCGGGGCCTTTTCCGGAGCTCCATCGGAGGGGGCATTGATCACAGAGGGCCTCTACATCAACTCCATGGCCTCTCTGGTAATGTGTGAGTAGTTTACTTTAGACCTACGGGTCCATAGTTATTAGCTAGATGCCTTTTTCTCTCTCTTTGGATCTCAATACAAAGTTCTCCTCGATTCTCTTGGAGATCTATTCGATGTAATATTCTTTTGTGGTGTGTTTGTCGAGATTCGATGAATTGTGGGTTTATGATCCAGATTATCTATGAACAATATTTGATTCTCCTTTGAATTCTTTTATGTATGATTGGTTTATCTTTGCAAGTCTCTTCGAATTATCAGTTTGGTTTGGCCAACTATATTGATCTTTCTTGCAATGGGAGAAGTGCTTAGCTTTGGGTTCAATCTTGTGATGCTCGACCCTAGTGACAGAAAGGGAACCGACACGTATTGTATTGTTGCCATCAAGGATAAAAAGATGGGGTTTATATCATATTGCATGAGTTTATCCCTCTACATCATGTCATCTTCCGTAAAGCATTACTCTGTTCTTATGAACTCAATACTCAGTCGATGTGTGGAGTAATAGTAGTAGATGCAGAATCATTTCGGTCTACTTGTCTCGGACGTGATGCCTATATACATGATCATACCTAGATATTCTCATAAGTATGCTCAATTCTATCAATTGCTTGACAGTAATTTGTTTACCCACTGTAATACTTATGCTCTTGAGAGAAGCCACTAGTGAAACCTATGGCCCCGGGGTCTATCTTTCATCATATTAATCTTCCAATACTTAGTTGTTTCCTTTGCCATTTATTTTACTTTGCATCTTTATTTCTCTTTATTATAACATACCAAAAATATTATCTTATCATATCTCACTCTCATAAGTGACCGTGAAGGGCTTGACAACCCCTTTATCGCGTTGGTTGCGAGGTTCTTATTTGTTTGTGTAGGTGCATGGGACTTGAGCGTGATCTCCTACTGGATTGATACCTTGGTTCTCAAAAACTGCGGGAAATACTTACGCTACTTTGCCGCATCACCCTTTCCTCTTCAAGGGAAAACCAACGCAGTGCTCAAGAGGTAGCAGTGGATAAGGTGCCAGAGGTGTACGACCTCTATGCCATGGCCCATACTGCCTCTTACAAGAAAGTCAAGGCATTCTCTCCGTCTGACCTCGATGATCCAAACAACTTCACCAACATCTCCTCCCACGACAAGCTCGTGAAATATAGAGATTAGGGGAAGGCGAGGAAAGGGGAGGACTTTAACCCGAGCCAGGGTCCCATTGATCCAGAGCTGGTGATCATAGCTGGTGGCGGGAGGTCCCATGGCTCGATAGCCATTGGATATGGACTTATCCGTTGTCCTAGCACTCTCTCGCAGATCAATGCGCGCCAGTCGAGCTCTGCTCCTGAGATAAGGCCTCGTGAACGGCCAGTCCAACTCGCCTTCAAGGTTAGTTATTTGTACTCAGCTATCTTTCTCCATTACATTGTGTGTGCTTCCATCAATTATTACAAATGCTAATGAGGAGTGGTGTTGCAGGCTGCTATACAGAGTGAGAGAGATAGAACGGCGAAACTTCTGGCGGAGGCGGCGGAGAGGCAGCGGGAGTTGGATGAGAGGACGACAAAGACGTTGGAGGAGGAGAGGGCACAAAATGACATGCAGGTAAGGGCCATGTACGAGCTCCTTGTGGTAAGTTTCTTCTGCAGATTAGCCAAAACATTCATGTAGAGTGTTTGTCTCATTACTAACTAGTATGACTGAGTCGTCAAAACCAAATGTGCAGTCTGTGTGCGAGAAGGCCGGTCAGACCGCTCCGCCAATGCCAAAGATTGCTCCTGGGACCACGGTGAGTTTAATTTGAATGGACATTACTTGCTAGTCTTAACATTTGAGTGTCATCATGCTAACGAGACATTGGAA
Source organism: Triticum urartu (assembly GCF_003073215.2). Taxonomy (NCBI): domain Eukaryota; kingdom Viridiplantae; phylum Streptophyta; class Magnoliopsida; order Poales; family Poaceae; genus Triticum; species Triticum urartu. The sequence goes on from NC_053026.1 coordinate 140,387,282, forward strand.
ATGATCTTTGGTGCAGCGTAACTCCAGACAAGCATCGCACGATCCTTCTCCAACTACCGGCACGAGCCAGCCCGCTCCTACACCTCCATGATCACGGTAAGTTTGTCTAGTGTTTTGCTTAATAAATGCATAAAGACATAGACTTAGCTTTATTTCCTCCAATATGCTTACCATAATGACCTAGAGTTAGCTTCTTTTCCTCCAAAATGACTTAATAAGCTTACCGGCCTCCAAAACCATCCATTTTACCTAAGTTAGCTCTAAAATGATCTATACTTAGCTTTGTTTCCTCCAAAATGACCTAAGTTAGCTATAATATGCTTAGTTAACTAGGTTTGCTCAATAATGACATGTACTTAGCTTGCTTATGTAAAAAATGGCATAATTAGCTTAGTTAGCTCATAAACGATCCATTTTACCTAAGTTAGCTCCAAAATGACCCATCTTACCTAGGTTAGCTCTAAAATGATGCATTTTACCTAAGTTTTTTTGACTATATACTGCAAGGCAACAGCCTCACAGTGCTTTATTAAAACTCAACATAAAAAGTCCAAGGTACAAAACAAGAGAAAAGAACAACTAACTATCTAGGGTAAAGAGGTTAACCAGTCTAGAAGCTTATCTCTATATTTACATTTGATCCTATGAGTTAACAGAGTTAAATAATGTACAAAGTTCCTTCTCCAGGCTCTGAAACTTGGTGTCTCATTTCTGAAGATTTTGCCATTCCTTTGAGTCCAAATGTTCCAGGTGGCAGTAAAAACCACTTATGTGAAGAAGGGCAAACCAAACTCATCTCTAGCCGAAGAAGCCATGGAGTAGGTTGACTGATGAGGCTGAACCTGCCAAGAAATCCCAAGATAGTTCCAAACTCTCTGGATGAAATTGCATGTGAAGAAGAGATGAATTCTATCTTCATGAATTTGAGATTGGCAAAGCACATGATAATCATCCTGGATGATCCAGTGCCTGCGCTGCATTATATCCCTTGTGTCAAGGTGATCCATAAGAAGAAGCCATCCAAAAACTCTGATCTTGAGAGTGCAAGAGCATTTCCATATCCATTTGAAAATAGGATCAACCACAATGCCAGAGAAAGTATAGTCATAATATATCTTGGTCTGGAATTGACCAGACTTAGATGGCCATCTCCAAATGTCCTTACTGTTAGGATCAAGATCAATAGGAAGGAGCATAGACTGAAGTTGATCAAACTCTTGGAAAGCCTCCAGAGACAGAGGTAGATGGAAGCTATCAGTCAAATTACGCAGCTCGAGGACATCCTTAACAGTGGCCAGGTCATCAATCACAAAGGAATGGAGTCTTGGAAACCGATCCTTAAGAACAACAAGATTGCCACTTACTTCCCATTTATCCAGCCAGAAGACTATAGAGTCGCCAGCATGAACCTGCGGCATTTCCAGTTTACAAAATTTATCATATAGCTTAAGCACGTCACGCCACCAGAAGGAACCACACATTTGGGTAGCTTGTGGAGCCGAGGATTGATAATAAGAGTCCCATATTAAATTTACCCACGGAATATCCATCTTATTAAAGAACTTGAAAAGATGTTTAATCAGAAGAGCATCATTCTGCACACTCAGATCAAGAACTCCCAGACCACCATATTTCTTTGGTCTGCTAACCAACTCCCAAGCTGCTAAAGGCTGTCGAGGCGTGTCCGAATTACCTCTCCAAAGACATTGACGTTCAATTCTCTCGATCTGTTTAAGAATACCTTGCGGGATCGACAAAGTGCAAAGAAAGTATATTGGCATTGAAGTGAGGACCGATTGGAGCAACTGGAGTCTACTGCCCTGATTGAGGAGGCAAGAAGAAGCTAATAACCTTCTCTCAATATGATCGACCAAAGGCATCAAATCAGATATTGTAGGTCTCATTGTTCCCATAGGCAAACCAAGGTAGGTAAAGGGAAGTGTACCAGCAGTGCATCCAAGCAAGCTGGCAAGTCCAGAGCCCTCCTCATCAGACATATTTAAAGGGATCATCGAAGACTTACTGAAGTTGACTTTCAAACCAGTTGAGACAGCAAAAACTTCAAGCATCTCCTTAAGGGCAATTAGTTGGGAGTCAACAGCAGGTAGAATAATAAGAGTGTCATCGGCGTACTGCACAATTGGAAACTCATTGGACTTGGTGGGTATTGGCAAAGTGAGTATGTTGCGTTGACACATATCATTAACTACTGACTGTAGCAAGTCAACGGCAATGACAAATAATAGTGGCAACAAAGGATCACCCTGACAAACTCCAGATCGACACTTGAAATGCTGGCCAAGAACCCCATTCAACAAAACTGAAGATGACCCAGAAGATAGCAAACTATCAACCCACCCCCTCCAACGATCATCAAAACCCTTGCATTTCAAAATTCTAAGGATAGCTGCATGTTCAAGAGTATCAAAGGCCTTTGTGAAGTCAAGTTTTAGCAGAACTATAGGTCTCTTTGAAGCTTTACATTGGTGAATATATTCAAAACACCAGGCGAGACAATCCTAAATGGAACGGCATTTGAGGAAACCATACTGATTTTGGTGGATGCAGGTAAGAATAATCTTTTGCAAACGATTGGCCAGGAGCTTCGTGAGAAATTTTAAACAAGTGTTTGTGAGAGAGATGGGCCGAAAATCACCAACAAACTCCGGGCTTAGCTTCTTGGGTATAAGAGTTATGAAGGATGTATTTAAACATTCCAAGTTACATTTGCCCTCATAAAACTCTTTGACCAAATCCAAAAAATCAGCTTTGAGGATATGCCAGCATTTCTTTAAGAAAAGTCCCGTAAAGCCATCCGGACCAGGAGCACGATCAAGAGGTAAATGCTTGATAACCTCATCCACTTCGACCTCAGAGAAAGGTTTAGATAAATCCTCCAGCCCATCAAGTCTAGCTAGGAGATTCTCCAAATCAAAACCCATCTGAATACCTTGAGCATGACCCATGCGGTTTTTGAATTCAGACCAAAACATTCCAGCAAGTTGTTGATGATCAGTCACCACATCTCCAGCAACATTTTTAATAGAGGAGATGGTGATTTTCCGGTACCTTTCTATGGCCATGGCCTGAAAAAAATTTGAGTTCTCTTCACCAATCTTGATGAAACGGATGGTGCAACGCTGTTTCCAGTAAATAAACTTTAAATGAAGAATTTCCTCTAAATGCAGCTTCACAATTCGGCAGAAATTCAACTCTGGCCAGGTTAGAGTACGCAGTTCCTCAAGGCCATCAAAAAATAAAATGACCGTGTTACAATCTGCAATGAGTGCTTTAATCTTGGAAAGATTCACATGCCATTTTTTAAGAGCAACTTTGAGAGCTTTAAACTTGGCAGAGATAGAACCAGTGGCAGAAGATTTCCTGGAAGGCATATTCCAAACATCCTGAACACATTCCATAAACCCTGGAAGATTCACCCAATAATTCTCAAAACGGAACAACTTAGCCTTTGGAATGCAGGTTGCAACATTTACTACACACGGAATGTGATCTGAAGTAGTGCGCGCCAACGGCAAGACCAAAGTATTAGGGTGATTATTAGTCCAAGATACAGATGTGAAGAACCAATCGATCTGCTCTAGCAAAGGAATGGACTGCATGTTGGACCACGTATACTGACGACCTTTAATTGGCAGCTCAACAAGGCCCAGATGGCCAATAATTTCATTAAAGAGGAAAATATCATTGACATTACCCCCTTGCAAATTGTGATTATCCAACGAGCGCATAAAGTTAAAATCGCCAACCAACAACCAGTTGTCATCGAACTGAATATCCAAATTGTATAACTATTGCACAAATTCATCACTAGCCGGGTTCTGACAAGGACCATAATCAGAAACCAAGGTCCAAACTTCAGACGTGTGCATGGAATGAAACTCCACGATGATACCATAGGGTTTAGCTTGAACTGAATTTCCAGCAAAGAAAGAGGAATTCCAAATAACCACAATTCCAGCAGATGCACCGGCAGATGGTACATACACAAAGTTATCAAAGCGCCATGGACAAAATTTCCTAAGGAACGGCTGATCAATATGCATGCATTTGGTTTCCTGAAGGAAAATAATCGAACACCCAGATTCATCAATTTTTTGCTTGACTGCTAACTGACGGGCTTCAAAGTTAAGGCCACGTACATTCCAACATAGAACCTTCCAGTCTCTAAACGCGTTGCAATTCATTACAACCCAAAATAAGTTCAGCATGAAGGAGACCACACAGTGATCTACCCGACCCAAAAGCCAAGTCCACACGATAATTCAACACAAATGAAACAAAGAAAATAAAAATGACGATTATTAAGGTACGCCATGGGCCCAAGCAGCCGAGGTTGTCACTTATCATCGGAGTTGCTGCTGGTGTGAGACTTGGACGGATCAACTACAAGTTTCTCCACAGAGATCTTATCTGGTGCAATCTGTAGGTGCGCTCCAATACGCTGGAGATCAGAGATAGATGTGGGTGGTGGCACTTCAGCTTCAAGATTATCTGTCGCAGCTGGAGGTGGAGTAGATTCAGCAGGAAGAGCTCTCTTCTGTTTCTTGACCCGAGAACCCTGGGGCAGAGCAACTGTCTTATGTTGGACTTGACGAAAACCATCTCGGAGAGCACTGAGCCTCGCACTGTGACGAAATTCAGATTCAACCAACACTTGGGTAGCAGAAGACTTGCGGGTTCTTTTCTTGGAGATCTTAGCGGTGGCAGTGAACTAAAAAGATTCATTGACATGGTCAGAGATGGTATCGAAACAAAGAGCACGAGCCACCGGCCTCTTGACAGGAGAAAAACATATTGTAGTGACAGGGTCAAAGATGGTATCGAAACAAAGAGCACGAGCCACCGGCCTCTTGACAGGAGAAAAACATATTGTAGCCTGACTAACAGAAGGAGCAGACAAGGAGCGACATCCAAGCAGGCCGTCAGGCAAAATGAAATCCCAGGATTGGTTGGAGAGCATGAGAAACTTCAGATAAGGCTGCATCATGGGCTTAGGGATTGTAATGGTGTCAAAACACTGCATCATACTGGAAAATGTACGTGTCCATTGCATCTCAGGTGGGAGAACTAGTCCAAAGACAGTGAGCACTTGACCAATGTGAAGAACTTGTTGAACTGGAGCTTGTTGAACTTGAGGAGCAACAACAGGAGGTTGAAACAACACCACATCATCTTCAGGTAGGTCAGCAGGCACCTCATTAAGGTCAAAATCTTCAACATTGTTGAACGAGCCATCAGAACCTTGCAAGATCATTGACTCCTGCGATTGTGCATCCTCTTCGGCGGGCTCGTCAGGAATATCAGCATCTATAGGCGCATGATTGTTCTCAGCAGGCGCATGAAAATTCTCAGCAGGCGGAGGAACATCATTCCAACCAAGCTCCGGATACTCAGGCATAACCCAATTGTGATTATTTAACTGCATCTGACCAGGAAGAGGGTGCAGATTGCCATTGAAAGGCATCAGATCCTCATCACCAGGAAGAACATCCGCAAAATCTGCTAACAGAACATAAACATGGGCAGACCAGGACACTCTAACAGCTTCGAAATCTCCATACTCACGGTAAACCACTCCACGAGGGACAAGTGATGGCGCAGGAAAAGAAACATATGCCAGAGTACGAACCATCATCTGATCATCCTGATGCCAAACATGAAAACGTCCAAAGGTACTGACAACATCCGCAATGTACTGCGTGCGATGATAATCCAAAGGAACACCCAGAAGCATGACCCAACCTCTACGGAAACCCTGAGTAGCTCTGTAATTGGTGCCCTCGTCATGCGGAATAAATTGAACAAAACGATCATTGCCTAGATCAAAGGGAGGATGATCCACCATGACATAGAGGGATGCAACACAACGAAAACGGAACAGTCCCATCCCCTGAATCCAAGGCTGCACATCTAGCACATCTCTGCCTAGCTGATTGACAACGAAATCACTCACCATATTGCGGTACAGCTGGATTTCTTTAGGCAGTGGCTCTGGCTCAACGATGGCCATAGCATACTCTTCATGCCTCCGATCCGGAGCGGTGGCAGGAGCATAGAAAGTGCGCGGCAAACAAAGAGGGCCGCCGTCGATGATGTCGAAGCCCGGCGGAACATACTCCCAGGGATTGAGCGGAAAGTTGGCCATCGATGCAGGTGGCGGCGGTGTATGCAATGGTGGCGGCGGTGGTGGGGTTTCTGGTCGCGGTTCAGGTGGTGGAGGCGGAGGTGGTGTATGCAATGGTGGCGGCGTTGGTAGAGATTGCAGAGGCGGGGGTGGCGATTGTGAGGAAGTAGTTGCAGGAGGGGCACGCTCGATGGGACTGCTCAATGAGCATGGAGCAGAGACTTGGAGGGAAATCGAGGCGCCGGGCGAGGAAAATGGTGGTGGGTTGGCAGTCGTAGCCTCATTGACGCGTGGGACCCATCTAAAACCCTCAGCTGGCGCAAATCCGGTGCAAGATTTAGCCCTATGGCCCTGCTTAAAGCATCGTCTACATCTCGTTTGATTGGTGCACACAGCCGTAGGATGAGACATAGAAAAACAATTTTGACATTTCCAATAACGGAACGCCATATCTTCAACCATAGAATGAAATCCCTCTAGATCATCCTCAGGAAATCCAGGCTCGGTAGTTGGACTCACATTAGGGTCTTGCAGGTTGTTCGTCCCAATATCTTGCTCGGGGAATAAAACATAGGGGGGAATTGGGGTGTCCCAAATGGGCTCTAGTACAGGCCCTAGGCCTATGGAACCAAGAGGAGGCCTAGAGCTAAATGACGGGCCAGATGGAGAAGCATTTGAAATCACACTAGACCTGCCCAAAGAAGGTGCCGAAGATACCACATGAATAGACTTGGCATGCGAAAACGATGGATCCACTGAATCGAAAGTGATCGGAGGGACCGCCGCCATCCATTGCAATTCCGACGACGACGGCGTATGAATGATGACACGTTCATGAGAAGAAACCGAGTAACCCCCATCAAGAGCTGTCAGAATGCAATTCCCCGTAGCCAGATATCTATATCCCTTGCACACAGGATAAGTTTGGAATGTAGCAAACGAGATCTTCTTTCTAGACTGACCAGAAGATTTGAGAGCAGATTTGACTGGTGGTTTATGCATGGCCAGCATGCCCAACATAGATCTATGTTTTGTGGGACTAACAAAAATCCATTCGACATCACATTCTTTTCTCCAGATTAAAACTTCATTTCTCCAATTAGGGCCACCATGTCCCCAAATATGGTAATAACACTTGAAATGCGAACACGCAAAAGATCGAAGTGCTAAAATTTGAAGACCAACTTTTTTGCATGAGACGTGGAAGGAGAATACCTTGCCTTGAATATGTGAAACCAAGAACTCAATAGCTGAACCCCCAAGGGCAGCTTCCAAAGCCGCGGCCACCGAATCAACAGAGAGGCAAAAATCATGCCTACTAAATGAGACAACCATGATGAAATGACCAGAATCCTCCACGGGGTGACCGTAACACCAAAAGAGTTGTAGATCGCATCTGCAAAAGCCAAACCCTTGGAGAAGTCCAAGACAAGGGTGGATCCAGACGGAGAATCCATCAAAGATGGGAATCTCCTTGATGGGGGGAAGACGCCGGAGAAGATGGGTGGATTGGATGAGGGGTTTAGTGGTTGAGATGGAAGATCACCGGAGAGCCTAGCGCCAGGGGGTGGGGGTGGTGGGGGGATCCATTAGACCGCATTTTACCTAAGTTAGCTCATAAATGATCCATTTCACCTAGATTAGCTCATAAACGATCCATTTCACCTAAGTTGGCTCACAAACGATCCATTTTAACTAGGTTAGCTCCAAAATGACCCATATTACCTAGGTTAGCTCTAAAATGATGCATTTTACCTAAGTTAGCTCATAAATGATCCATTTCACCTAGGTTAGCTCATAAACGATCCATTTCACCTAAGTTAGCTCACAAACGATCCATTTTAACTAGGTTAGCTCCAAAATGACCCATCTTACCTAGGTTAGCTCTAAAATGATGCATTTTTACCTAAGTTAGCTCATAAACGATCCATTTCACCTACGTTAGCTCATAAACAATCCATTTCACCTAAGTTAGCTCACAAACGATCCATTTCACCTAAATTAGCTCATAAACGATCCATTTCACCTAAGTTAGCTCATAAACAATCCATTTCACCTAAGTTAGCTCATAAATGATCCATTTCACCTTAGTTAGCTCATAAACGATCCATTTCAACTAAGTTAGCTCATAAATGATCCATTTCACCTTAGTTAGCTCATAAACGATCCATTTCAACTAAGTTAGCTCATAAATGATCCATTTCACCTTAGTTAGCTCATAAACGATCCATTTCAACTAAGTTAGCTCATAAATGATCCATTTCACCTAAGTTATCCATTTCACCTAAGTTAGCTCATAAATGACATATACTTCTTCTTCTAGTCTTTCTTCTTCTAGTCACCTTTTTCTAACTTTCTTATTTGCCATTTTGCAGATTTCATTCACTTCACGGAAGCTAGCTTGCTATGATGGAGTGCTTGTTTTTTCTTTTATTCTCTTCTAGTATTCTTCTAGCTTGCTATGATCAAACTTGCTATCTTGATGAAACTTTGCATTGTAATATGTATGGATGGAACAATGTGTATGTGCAACTTGCTTTGTATGAATGGATGGAACTATATATGTATGTACGATGAAACTTATGTGCTGGATATGTCATATGTTTGCTGTTAAATAGCCCTGTGAAATATATATATATATGTCATATATATTTGCTGTGAAAATTGTTGGATTAAAAAAAACAGAAAAAGAGGCAATGCAGGCTCTTTGCCATCTGCCACCGGCGACAACGGGCTCTTTGCCGTCAGTAGCGGACGGCAAAGAAGCCACGTGGCAGCCACCTGTGCTTCCTGGGAGCTGACCCATTTGGTCAGTTTGCCTACAGTGGGGGACGACAAAGCCTTTGCTTACAGTGGCAGACGGCAAAGATCACCGCCTTTGCCTACAGTGGCGGACGACAAAGCTTTGGTGGGCAGTGACATGCAGATGACATCATTTGGCAGACGACAAAGGCCTGATGCTTGTTGCCGTTAGCTGGCAGACGACAAAGACTGCCATTAGCCACCTAACGGACTAACATCGAATTTATTGCCGTCAGCTTTCTTTGCCGTCAGCCGCTGATGGCAAAGGCCTCTTTGCCGTATGCTTCAGAAAGCAGATGACAAAGAAGGTCTTTACCGATCCAATCTTTGCCGGAGCCTTTTTCTGTCCGCGGCAGACGGCAAAGGCCTTTGCCGTCCGCCATCCATGCTTTTGCCGTCTGCCTTGGAGGACGACAAAGTAGCTGATTCCTGTAGTGCATATTGCACTTGTATCACCATCTCTTCGCCGAACTAGTGCACCTATACAATTTACCATTGTATTGGGTGTGTTGGGGACACAAGAGACTCTTTGTTATTTGGTTGCAGGGTTGTTTGAGAGAGACCATCTTCATCCTATGCCTCCCACGGATTGATAAACCTTAGGTCATCCACTTGAGGGAAATTTGCTATTGTCCTACAAACCTCCGCACTTGGAGGCCCAACAACGTCTACAAGAAGAAGGTTGTGTAGTAGACATCAGCAAGGTGACACCCGATGAACAATCATCGGTTTATGAAATGCAATCAAGTGTCTGTGATGCCCCCGATTCGACCGCACACTAATCATACACGCAAATGTGTACCATCAAGATCAGGGACTCATGGGAAGATATCACAACACAACTCTAGACACAAATAAAATAATACAATATTTTTATTAGAAGCCAGGGCCCTCAAGGGCTCGAATACAAAAGCTAGATACATAGAGTCAGCGGAAGCAACAATATGTAAGAACAGACATAAGTTAAACAAGAATGCCTTAAGAAGGCTAGCGGAAAAGCAACAACGATCAAGGAGGCAAGGCATCATGCCTGGGACCTCCTAACTACTCCTGGTCGTCGGCGGTCTCCACGTAGTAGCATCCATCGGCGGTGGCATCTGGCTCCAGGGATCCACCATCTGGTTGTAACAACCGGAAAGAAGGAAGAAGGGGAAAAAGGGGTAGCAAAGCAACCGTGAGTACTCATCCAAAGTACTCGCAAGCATCAGATCTATACTAAGTATGCATTGGTATCAAAGGAAGGTAAGTATCTGTGGACTGAACTACATGATGCAATAATAGAGGGAAGGCCTAGCGTATCGAAGACTAGCATTTTCAAGCAAATCCAAGCATCTTGCGGCATGTACAAGAGTAAAGCATAGCATTTTATATTTAACAAGCATGTCGTAATAATAACGCCCAGCGATCCTTCCTCATCTCCCTCCAAGAAAGTAATCCCAAAGCCACATATCCATTACATGTCTCAAGTAACCAGTTCTAGTTGTAATAGATCAGGATACAAGTATGAACATCCATTTCCGTGGACATGGTATTCAAATAGATAACTTCCCTGCAGGGGTGCACCACGTTACCCAACATGCTTGATTACTCTGGCCGGACACACTTTTCTGAGTCAATGCCCGACCTTAGAAGATCAACACGTCACAGCCCTACCTAAGCTTAGTAGAGAGGTCCCCGCCGGTCTACATCCTAAGCACTCCGGGGTCTTGGGCCCATCGCCCGTTGCACTCCGGGTCCTTGCGCGCAGGGCGATCCAGGCCACCTCCACTGGGGCGCCGACCAGGCCATGCCATAATGCTGAACTGGATGTCTGACAAAGCTTCGGCTGATGCTGTGACATCAAGACCCATAACTATTCTCGTTTGGTGGTTAGTGCGCAAAGGCCAGATGCCAACTTAGAAAAAATACCCAAATCGTTAGTGTATTAGGAGCTCGCGAAGACGAGTAGAGACTCACGATCGATGTGACCCCGTCGCCCTGTCTCGTGGACTTACGATGAGGGCCCAGAATGCCCGGTCGTGCCATGTAATTATCTCGCGGGTGCTCCCCGGGCCCGCCCGACTTTCACATCAACTTGCGGGTACCCCTCATGGCCGACCCGACTTCATTAATGGTCTCAAGTAAAGTCCGGGTAACCGTGTGCCAAAAACATCAAGGGGGAAAACCCGAGGAATCACCCTCGGTGGATTCCACTCGATGTAATCATCAAGGTGAACGTAGGAGGAATCACCCTCAAGGTCCACACTTGAGGGGTTGCACGACAGAGTCGTATCGGGAATGGTGAAAGAGGAATCACCCTCGATGACCACGACCGAATAGCTACACTACAGAATTATCATTGTCGGATTTCGGGTTCCGGCAGACCCTTGAGGTTCGAACACTGGGGTGCGCGCGAAGATTTCGCCTCCTACCTACCTGCACCCCTCCGCCATGCTAGGATATAAAACTACGGAAAGAACAACACAAGAGACACAGGGTTTATACTGGTTCGGGCCACCGTTGTGGTGTAATACCCTACTCCAGTGTGTGGTGTGGTGGGTTGCCTCTTGGGCGGATGATGATGAACAATACAAGGAAGAACAGCCTCGCGAGGGTCTGTTCTTGGCTAGGGCGATGAACTGCTCGGCGGAGTTCAGTCACCTTTCTCTCTCTCTCTCTCTCTCTCTCTCTCTCTCTCTTTCTCTGCTTCCTCCAACCGACCGAACCCCCTTGCTATGTGGGTGGCTGGTCCTATTTATAGAGGCCCTGGTCCTCTTCCCAAATATTGAGCGGGAAGGGAGCCAACAATGGCAGGCTAATTTGAAGGGGGACAACAAGTATCAGCTATCCTGACAAAAGTAGTCTTCGCCTGCGCAAAGCTCTGGTGATGACGCCGTCTTGGGCTCCATGATGACCTCCATCTCGTAGTCCTCCTGGTCTTGGTCTCGTTGCACCGAAATGGCAACCTTTTCCTGATGCCTCGGTACTCCGCGGCTGCGCTTGCCCCCTTTGCACCAAAGAGGAAAGGAGGACACTGCGCGGGCTGGCACCCGCCTGGCGCCCTGAGTCGTCATGGCTTGCATCACGGGCACCTCCCGAGGTACCCTGCCTTGATCTCTCCGCCTCCTCGTGAGCCAGCCTGACGAGGCCGTGCCCGAGGAAGCTCCGTGTCGTCCGCCCCGCGAGGCTTGGCCCCTCGCGAGGGTCTTGGGTTTGTGTTGGTGAAGACGGGCCGTGCTGGGCCCCCTTTGAGCCACGTCGCAGGCCGCAGGCAGGCAAGTCTGGGGACCCCCATTCCCAGAACACCGATAGTAGCCCCCGGGCCCAAGGCGCGCCTGGACTTGGCCATGCAGGGAGGCGAAAGGGCAAGAGCGAAGCGCCGCGGGCCCTAACAGCCTGCGGCCTTGGGCGCCGCGTGGCGGTTGATTGGACGTGGGCGTCTCCACTTCCCCATGGCGCCTCGGCAACTGCACGGATTAGACAAGTCCCTGCATGCAAAGCGGGTCATGATTACCTGCGATCGTGGGGGCCGTCGGTTGGCCCTCGCCAGCTATAAGTACTGATCGACGCGCGCCCTTCCAGTTTATCTCCCCTCGCTTCTCCTTCTTCTTCATGGCCCCGTCGAGGAGGTTTTCGGCCGCGGAGAAGGGGAAGGCTTGCCAGGTTGGGCGTGCCTCCCCTCCGCCCAAGCGCGGCCGAGGGCGCCCCCGCAAACATCCTGTGGCCACCATGGCAGCTTCCCACGGCCGCGGAGACGCTTCCCAGCGCGGTGGCGGGCGGATTGCTGCGACCGGGGGATGCGCTCCGGCTACGCGTCCCCCCATGCCATGCTTCCGTGCTGCCGAGGTGCTGCCGGAGTTTGTCGTGTGGTAGGCGGAGCCGACTAGCACCCGTCTTCCTCTTCCTCGCTTCCTCCTTGGCGAACTCCCGGCCGGCGCCCCGGGCGGCCTCTGGCTTCAGGCCGACGGCTGCTGCAGCCGGGCCTCATGGGTTTCACTGGAGGTCTCCGCAGCCGGGAGCCTGGCCCTAGCCCGCGGTTGGCAGTCGTTTGCCCGCGCGCGTGGTCTGGGCCGTTGGTGCACCCTACACTTCAAGTTCGACGGTGATGCCACCCTCTACGTGAGGGTGTTTGGGGAAGATGGTCGCCGCGCAAGGTGTTGCCCCGAGGGTGACGACCGCGGCTGGGAACCCGGCTCCAGCGATGACGGAGAGGGCAGTGCTCACGCGGCAGGCGACGCTCAGGGTTCTTCAAGCTTCTCCGGTTCTTCTTCAGGCGGCGACTCTTCTAGCGGTGGCTGTGGTCAGCCTCCACGCCGTCGTATCTGCTTGGGAGGTGGTAGCGTGTCCGCCCACCGTCGCGCCCTGGTGAAGCGCGGGAGGGAGTCCGCCTGAGCTCCGGAGGCAGCTCGGGCTTCCCTGCGGGCCGGTGCGAGGCGAGCTGCACCAGATTTGTTCTTCCTTTTCCCTTTTTCCTGCGTAAAAGGACAATAGTGTGGAGCCCCACGGGGGCATGTATGGGTTATTGCTGTTAATCATCGTTTTGCTTTCTTTATCATACCTTCTGGCTACGTGCCCATGCGTGGATGGTTCCCGGCCCCAGCCGTGGGGGTGACCGACCCAGGCCCCGTGTCTGTGTCGCGGTGCCCGAGGGGCACGGACTGGAGGGGTGCTCCTGCAAGGGGCCCAGGTCGCGAACCCTTTGAATGACTAGGATAGGAACATTCGCGAGGGCGCTGGGCTGCCTCCCTCGCGAGGCCTTGCTCAAGAGAAATCGAGGCATGAGAATGAAAAGCTGAAGAACCACAAGCCAAAGACGGCAACAACTTCAATAAAACTTCGAATGAGAAGGAACAAGCCAACTGCGGAAAGCAAATGAAAAGCCGCGTCCGGCACCTAGTCTAGTCTTCGACGTCTTCTCACCAGCGCAGAGCTAAGTGCTGCCACTGGGCGTGGGAGGGAGCCCCAGGGCCTGAGGCCGGCGCTCCTGAGACTTTGGGGCATGTACATCCCCAACTCATTATTACGTGAGAGTGTCACGGGCGGCGAGCTTCACAGGCGTTGGCCTTCTTCCCAGGCTCCGGGCCTTTTACAAAATGCGATAGCTTCACAGGCACTCGCCTTGCTTCACAGGCTCTGGGCCTTTTCCAAAACGCGATAGCTTCACAGGCACTCGCCTTGCTTCATAGGCTCTAGGCCTTTTCCAAAATGCGATAGCTTCACAGGCACCCGCCTTGCTTCACAGGCTCTGGGCCTTTTCCAAAACACGATAGCTTCACAGGCACTCGCCTTGCTTCACAGGCTCTGGGCCTTTTCCAAAACGCGATAGCTTCACAGGCACTCGCCTTGCTTCACAGGCTCTGGGCCTTTTCCAAAACGCGATAGCTTCACAGGCACTCGCCTTGCTTCACAGGCTCTGGGCCTTTTTAGGGGTAGAACCTCTGGAGGTGCTGGATGTTCCATGCATTCTGGACCGGCACTCCCTCCTGAGTCTCCAAGCGCGCGGAGCCGGGCCTGGAAACATGAACAACCTTGAACGGGCCCTCCCACATGGGAGAGAGCTTGTGCAGTCCCTCCCTGGAGAGAACCCGCCTGAGCACGAGGTCTCCTACCTCAAGAGTCCTGGGGCGGATGTTGCGACAGTGATATCGCCGCAACGCTTGTTGGTACCTTGCCGCTCGCAGTGCGGCTTCTCGGCGATGTTCCTCCCCCAGCACGAGGTCCATCCCCCGCGTGGCGTCCTGCTACGCCTCGTCGAACGCCAGGACCCGCGCCGAGCGACGTCACACCTCATGAGGGAGGACCGCTTCCGCTCCGTAGACCAGGAAGAACGGGGTCTCTCCAGTCGGCTTGGTCGCGGTGGTGCGGATGGACCACAGCACGGACTGAAGCTCGTCGTACCAACCTTTGCCGCAGGCCTCCAGCTTCTTCTTGAATGTCCTGGTCTTGAGTCCCCTCAGGACCTCCGCGTTTGCCTGCTCGGCCTGGCCGTTGCTTCGGGGGTGCGCCACTGAAGCATGGCATATCTGCGTTCCAAGGTTAGTACAGTATGTTTTGAATAGGTTACTGGTGAACTGCGAACCGTTGTCCGTGATGATGCAATTCGGCACCCCGAACCGGCTCACAATGCCCTTGATGAACTTGACTGCGGAACCCGCGGGAATGGTGCGAACAGCCTCTACTTCAGCCCACTTGGTGAACTTGTCCACGACAATGTAAAGGTAGCGGTAGCCCCCTGGCGCCCGAAGAAACGGGCCCAAGATGTCCAGCCCCCAGACTGCGAATGGCCACGAAAGGGGGATAGTCTGCAAGCCTCCTGCTGGCTGATGGATCTGCTTGGCGTGGAACTGGCAGGCTTCACAAGCTTTCACTAGTTCCACGGAGTCATTGAGCGCGGTGGGCCAATAAAACCCACTGAGGAACGCCTTGCCGACGAGGGTCCGTGATGATGAATGATGTCCGCAATCTCTGCCGTGTATATCTTCCAGTAGTTCCTTCCCTTGCTCCCTGGAGATGCAGCGCAGGGATACATTGTTTGGTCACTTCCGGTAGAGCTCTCCATCTTTGATGCAGTATGCCGTGGCCTGGTGTGCCACTCGCTCTGCTTCCTCCTCCTTCTCCGGTAGGGTCCCTTGCATTAAGTAGCTCCGGAGCTCCGCGATCCAACATCCCTCCTGAGGTTCCATCGTTAAGAGCAGGCGTGCTCCCGAGGCCGGGCCACAGGCCGGAGCTCCTGAGGCAGGTCGCTGGGGGAGCTCCTCCTGGGGCTGAGCCGTGTTTGATAATGACGGCAGGGCTGAAGGCTTGAAGAGCCGCTCCTCGAAAACGCCAGGCTCCTGAGGTAACCGCCTAGACGCGCGTTTGGCGATGTCATCGGCTTCCTGGTTGGTGCCACGGGGCACATGCTGCAACTCCAACCCCCATAACTGCTTCTCCATCCTGCGGACCTCCGCAAGGTAGGCTTCCATGTGCTCATCCTTCGGCTCGTACACCTTGTTGGAGAAGTTGACAAGGAGCTGCGAATCGCCCTTGATGGTGAGGCATTTCACCCCCAGGGCAGCTGCGGCCTTCAAGCCTGCTATTAAACCTTCATACTCCGCTATGTTGTTGGAGACCTTTTCACCTTGCTGGAAACAGAGCTGCACGGCGTAATAGAGCTTGTCCTGAGTTGGCGATATAAGCACCGCCCCAGCCCCAGCGCCGTGCCTGGAGAACGCCCCATCGAAGTACATGACCCAGCCTTCTGGCGCCTCGCTTCCCGGGGACAGGGACCGATCCTCATCGGCCTTGAGGCCTGGCGCCTCTGTCCATTCTGCCACGAAATCCGCCAACGCTGCTCCCTTGATGACTCTGGTCGTGCTGAATTCGAGCTGAAACGCTTGCAGCTCTATGTTCCACTCAGCGACCCTCCCAGCTGAATTGGGGCTCCTGAGCACTCTCTCCAGGGGGTATGACGAGACGACCTTGATGGGGTGACCCTGAAAATAGTGCCGTAGCTTGCGCGAGGCCACCAGTAGCGCGAGGAGAAGTTTCTGAGGCATGGGGTACCGTGCCCTTGCATCCCACAACACCGTGCTGACGAAGTACACTGGGTGCTCAACAAGGTGGAGTGCGTCAGTGCTGGTGGATCCCTTCGGAGACCTTGGCGCCTCTTGAGGCAATGAGGATTCCTGAGACTGGCCATCTGGGAGTGGGGCTTCTTCTGCTTCCGGTGCGCCCCTCTGCGACGGCTGATCCTCCTCAGCCACTATAGCGGTTTCTGTGGGCCTTCCCCGTTCCTGTTTCGCCTCGTCCCGGGCCGCTGCTACGGTTTTGATTCAACGCTCCTCTCTGACTGCCACCAAGGCCGCGCTGGCGGAGTAGGGAGTGGCGGCAAGGTAAAGCACCAGGGGCTCTTGAGGGCGCGGAGCCACCATGACCGGTGGACTGGTCAGGTACCTCTTGAGATCCTGGAACGCCTTGTCGGCCTCTTCAGTCCACTCGAAGGGCCCCTTTTTCTTCATTAGCTGGAGGAAGGGTAGCGCTTGCTCCCCTAACTTGGAGATGAAGCGCCCTAGCGCGGTCACGCACCCCGTGAGCTTCTGCATTTCTCTGAGGGTCTTTGGCGGGCTCATGTCTTCCACTGCCTTGACCTTCTCCGGGTTAGCCTCGATGCCTCGGTGGGACACGAGGAAACCCAAGAGCTTGCCCGAGGGGACTCCGAACACACACTTTTCTAGGTTGAGCCGTAGGTTCACTGCGTTGAGGCTCGCGAAGGTTTCCTCCAGGTCTTGTATCAAGGTCCTGGCCTCCCGAGATTTTACCACGATGTCATCGACGTAAGCTTCGACATTCTTCCCGAGCTGCAGGCCCAGGGTGATGTGCATCAGCCGCTGAAAGGTCGCCCCTACGTTACGCAGCCCGAATGGCATGCATGTGTAGCAGTACACCCCACACGGGGTTAGGAAGGATGTCTTCACGACGTCTTCTACTGCCATCTTGATCTGGTGATACCCAGAGAAGGCATCCAGGAAGCATAACAGGTCGCATTCCGCAGTGGAATCGACGATCTGGTCGATGCGGGGGAGCGGGAAGGGATCTTGCGGGCACGCTTTGTTGAGGTTGGTGAAGTAGACACACATGCGCTCCTTCCCTCCCTTCTTTGGCACAATGACAGGGTTGGCCAACCAATCTGGGTATCGGACCTCGTGAATGACCCCAGCGGCCTCTAATTTGCGGGTCTCTTGGACGATGAAGGCCTGCTTTTTTGTGGACTACCGCCTGGCCTTCTGCTTCATAGGGCGCACGTTGGGGCACACGTTGAGGTGATGCTCGATTACACTCCTGGGGATCCCTGCCAACTGGTCTGGCTCCCAAGCGAATACCTTCTTGTTTGCGCGCAGGAACCCGACCAGGGCCTCTTCCTGCTCGGGTTTGAGGTGGGCGCCTATGGTGAAAGTGGCGTTGGTGGACCCGTCCTCATCGACGGGTATTTGCTTGGTTTCTGCCTTGTCTTGGGTGAACAACTACTTCTTCTTGGCGGGCATAGCTCCCTTGGGCTCGGGGGCCTCCAAGTCGGCGGGCTGTGCCGACACCGCTGTCTTGAAGATGAGCTTGAGCACCTGCAGAGCGTCCCCGGTGTCCCCGTGCACGGTGAGGACACCGCTGCTCCCGGGCATCTTCATGAGGTTGTACGCCGGGTGCGTCGCTGCCATGAACTGGGCCAGCGCTGGGTAGCCGAGGATGGCGTTGTAGGGGAGGCCGATGGGGGCGATGTCGAAGTCGACCAGCTCCGTGCGGAAGTTGTCGTAGGTGCCAAAGGTTACTGGGAGCCGGATCTGTCCCAAGGAGCTGGACGATCCGCCCCCAACGCCTGAGAAGGGCCGGCTGGGTCACAGCCGTTCCTGGGGTATGCAGAGGAGATTGAAGGCCTCGACCAAGAGCATGCTGAGGCCCGCGCCGCCATCAATGAGGGTTTTGGTGAAGGCCACCTGGCAGATGGTGGGGGTGCACAGCATGGGGAGCGCACCCGAGCAGACCGAGTTGGAGGGGTGGTCCTCCGAACTGAAGGTCAGGCCGGTCTCGGGCGCCGCCCGATCCAGGGGAGCCCCCTGCCGCGTGGAAGCGGCGCTGACCCGGCGGCTGAACGGCTTGACGTGGTGACTTGTAGGCGGCGCCTGCGAGCCACCCAAGAGGGTCGCGATGACCGGGGGTGTTGGTGCAGCGCGATAGGTGGGGGAGAGGTTGCGGGGCTCCATGGGCGCGCGGAGCGTGCTGGACGAAGAACCAGCTGGGGTGAGCGAGGGAGTTGCGGTGCGGCCGTCTTGCCGCACGGACGGATGCTGAGACGATGCTTGCTGTTCGTCCCCCGCCGGGCCGGTGGCGGCGTTGACGGCAGGTGACGGGGAACGGTGTGGATGCCCGCCGACAGGGGCCATCTGGGCGACGTGGGAAGCGAGTGCGGCCCGGCGCTCGGCGTAGGCCCGACGAGCGTCAGACATGGGCGTGATGGTCGGAGGAGAACGGGGTGGTGGAAGACGAATTCCGGCGCACCCCTACCTGGCGCGCCAAATGTCGGATTTCGGGTTCCGGCAGACCCTTGAGGTTCGAACACTGGGGTGCGTGCGGAGATGTCGCCTCCTACCTACCTGCACCCCTCCGCCATGCTAGGATCTAAAACTACGGAAAGAACAACACAAGAGACACAGGGTTTATACTGGTTCGGGCCACCGTTGTGGTGTAATACCCTACTCCATTGTGTGGTGTGGTGGATTGCCTCTTGGGCTGATGATGATGAACAATACAAGGAAGAACAGCCTCGCGAAGGTCTGTTCTTGGCTAGGGTGATGAACTGCTCGGCGGAGTTCAGTCACCTTTCTCTCTCTCTCTCTCTCTCTCTCTCTCTCTCTCTCTTTCTCTGCTTCCTCCAACCGACCGAACCCCCTTGCTATGTGGGTGGCTGGTCCTATTTATAGAGGCCCTGGTCCTCTTCCCAAATATCGAGCGGGAAGGGAGCCAACAATGGCGGGCTAATTTGAAGGGGGACAGCAAGTATCAGCTATCCTGACAGAAGTAGTCTTCCCCTGTGCAAAGCTCTGGTGATGACGCCGTCTTGGGCTCCATGATGACCTCCATCTCGTAGTCCTCCTGGTCGTGGTCTCATTGCACCGAAATGGCAACCTTTGCCTGATGCCTCGGTACTCCGCGGCTGCGCTTGCCCCCTTCGCACCAAAGAGGAAAGGAGGACGCTGCGCGGGCTGGCACCCGCCTGGCGCCCTGAGTCGTCATGGCTTGCGTCACGGGCACCTCGCGAGGTACCCCACCTTGATCTCTCCGCCTCCTTGTGAGCCAGCCTGACGAGGCCGTGCCTGAGGAAGCTCCGCGTTGTCCGCCCCGCGAGGCTTGGCCCCTCGCGAGGGTCTTGGGTTTGTGTTGGTGAAGACGGGCCGTGCTGGGCCCCCTTTGAGCCATGTCGCAGGCCGCAAGCAGGCAAGTCTGGGGACCCCCGTTCCCAGAACACCGACAATCATCAGGAGTGTGTTATGAGGTATCACCCTCGGTACTCGATAGTAGCTCTATAGAGTCGAGCAACAAAAGGGGCGTGATGTGATGTGAGGTGTCGGGCTCTGGTCGCCGATCACGTTGATCGAGTCATCCATGATGAAGTAGGGGCAGCAAGGACAAGGTGGGTCACTGATGGATCACTAACCAACCTATCTAAGCAGTTTAGGATAAGCAGGTAAGGTACGATAGAAGGTTACAGAAGCAGGCTATGCATCAGAATAGGAGCAATCAATTATAGTAGCAAAATCTAATGCAAGCATGAGAGAATGGAATGGGCGATATCGGGATGATCAAAGGGGGGCTTGCCTGGAAGCTCCGCTGAAAGGGAAGAAGGGTCGTCGACGACGTAGTTGATCACAATGGCATCAACAGTGGTGTAGGATCGAAAGTATGTCTAGAGGGGGGGTGATTAGACTACTTGACCAAATAAAAACTTAACCTTTTGCCAATTTTAGTTCTTGGCAGATTTTAGCTATTGTAGGACAAGTCAAGCAATCATCACACAATTCAAGCAAGCATGCAAAGAGTATATTGGCAGCGGAAAGTAAAGCATGCAACTTGCAAGAATGTAAAGGGAAGGGTTTGGAGAATTCAAACGCAATTGGAGACACGGATGTTTTTCCCATGGTTCGGATAGGTGGTGCTATCCTACATCCACGTTGATGGAGACTTCAACCCACGAAGGGTAACGGTCGCGCGAGTCCACGGAGGGCTCCACCCACGAAGGGTCCACGAAGTAGCAACCTAGTCTATCCCACCATGGCCATCGCCCACGAAGGACTTGCCTCACTAGCGGTAGATCTTCACTAAGTAGGCGATCTCCTTGCCCTTACAAACTCCTTGGTTCAACTCCACAATCTTGTCGGAGGCTCCCAACTGACACCTAGCCAATCTAGGAGACACCACTCTCCAAGAAGTAACAAATGGTGTGTTGATGATGAACTCCTTGCTCTTGCGCTTCAAATGATAGTCTCCCCAACACTCAACTCTCTCTCATAGGATTTGGATTTTGTGGAAAGAAGATTTGAGTGGAAAGGAACTTGGGGAAGGCTAGAGATCAAGATTCATATCGTAGGAATGGAATATCTTGGTCTCAACACATGAGTAGGTGGTTCTCTCTCAGAACATATGAGTTGGAATTGTGTATGTGTTCTGATGGCTCTCTCCATGAATGAAGAGGAGGTGGAGGGGTATATATAGCCTCCACACAAAATCCAACCGTTACACACAGTTTTCCAATCTCGGTGGGACCGAATCAACAAACTCGGTCGGACCGAAAAGGTAAACCTAGTGACCGTTAGAGATTTTCGATGGGACTGACATGCAACTCGGTAGGACCGATATGGTTAGGGTTTGGGCATAACATAATCTCGGTGAGACCGATTACAAAAACTTGGTGAGACCGAGTTTGGTAATAAGCTAACCAGAGAGTTGGTCAGGCAAACTCGGTGGGACCGATTTGCTCTTTCGGTGAGACCGAAAAGTTACAAAAGGGAAATGGAGAGTTTACATTGCAATCTCGGTGGGACCGATTCGCTCTTTCGGTGAGACCAAAAAGTTACGAAAGGGAAACAGAGAGTTTGCAATCCCATCTCGGTGAGACCGAGATCCCTATCGGTAGAACCGAATTGCTAGGGTTTGGCAGTGGCTTATGACAAGTGAAACTCGGTGGCGCCGGATAGAAAGAATCGGTAGGACCGAGTTTGGCTTAGGGTTTAGGTCATATGTGGATATGGGAAAGTAGTTGAGGGTTTTGGAGCATATCACTAAGCACATGAAGCAAGAGGCTCATTAAGCAACACCTCATCCCTCCTTGATAGTATTGGCTTTTCCTAAAGACTCAATGTGATCTTGGATCACTAAAATATAAAATGAAGAGTCTTGAGCTTTTGAGCTTGAGCCAATCCTTTGTCCTTAGCATTTTGAGGGTTCCACTTTCACATCCATGCCATGCCAATCATTGAGCTTTCCTGAAATAGTCATCTTGGAATAGCATTAGCTCAATGAGCTATATGTTGTTATGAATTACCAAAACCACCTAGGGATAGTTGCACTTTCAAGCGGTCTCGGGGTCTACCGGAGAGAAGAGGGGGAGAAACAATAAATGCAGAGCAAAAAAGTGCAATACTATGCATGACATGACGAAACGCGGTGCTAGATGTGACCTAACGTGATACTACACGATACCGGCGAAGGGGGATAAATCCGGGAAAGTTTCCCCAAAGTTTGGCATTTTCGGACAGATGAATCGGAGGGGGATGGTTGCATGTTCGCTATGCTAGGGATGTGTGAGAGACGAACGGATGGCATATTCGGATTTGTCTCGTCGTTCTGAGCAACTTTCATGTACAAAGCTTTTTCATCCGAGTTACGAATTATTTTATATTAATTATTAAAGTTTTAGCAATTTCTCAAATTCTTATTAAATCTAAAATGGGGTTATTGCATCAGCATGACGTCATCAAGACGTCAGCAGTCAACTAAGTTGACCAGAGTCAACCCTGACGTGTGGGGCCGTTCTGTCGTAGACTAACAGCTAATTAACAGTTTTAATTAACTAATCAAGTTAATTAGGTATACTAAACATAGTTAATTAAGCTAATTAAGTGGTTAAATAAATAAATAAATAATTTTATTTATTAATTTTTTAAAAATCTTTTTTTGAACTAGGGGCTGGCCCCCACATGTCTGTGGCCCATCAGGGCCATAGCGGGTGCTGGGGGCGCTTAACGGGCGCTCGATCCGAGCGAGGGCTGAGCGGGCGCGGCTGGGCACCGGCAAGACGCTGGAGCGCGCGAGGGTAGCCGGGCGGGAGCGGTCGATGGTAGGGGCTGCGGCAGCGGGGCTGGAGCGGACGCGAGCGAGCGCAGGGGAAGAGGGAGCGGCGGCCCTTGGCGACACGGGCGGCGACAGCGGCCGACCGGAGCCGTGCAGGGCCGGGACGTGGGCGGTGGGGCCATTCGGCTGCGGTGGCTGGGGGAGCAGGTCACAACAGGAGGCGGCGGGGGCGAGCGAGTGGGCCCGGGGAGCGCGCGACAAGGCTATGGGCGGGCAGGGTCGGGGCGTGCGCGGGGCGTGGTTGCCACTGTGCGGGGCTGCAGCGGTGTGCGAGCGCGCGGGCGGTGCGGCCACAGCGGGGCGGCGGTAGGCGGCGAGCAGGGCGGGCAGTATGTGCGTGTGGCGGGGAATGGGGGGTAGCGGCAGCAGCCGGTGGCAAGGAGCGCGACCGGGGCAAAGTTGGCGCGAGGCCGGCGAGTGGATGCGCGCGAGCGTGCCCGAGGGCGCGGTGGGGAGGCCTATAGGGCGAGCGGCGACCATGGGGTTTGGCGGCTACGGCGGGGAGTCGGAAGGGGAGGCGAGGGGGGTTTCTCAGGGCCGTTGCCCGGATGAGGGCGGTGAGGTGCGAGGAAGCGAGTCGGGGAGGAGGTCGGGGAGGCGTGTCCAGCGACGGCGATGAAGGCGATCCGACGGCGGGGTTGGCGCCGGCGACGACGCACATTGACATTGGCGTAGGGATCGGGGTTCGCTGCCTCGATCCAGAACATGGAGGGGAGTGGGGAACTAGGGGGAGTTTGTGTCGTGTGAAGTGGGGGAGGGGGTTAGGGTTTCGTTCGGGTGGAGGGCTAATAGGCCAGGGGGAAGTGGCCGGCTGGGCCGGTTGGCCCAGCGTGGGGGAGGGGATTGTTTCTTTTCCCTTTCACATTAAGTGCCTCTATTTTCTTTTATTTTTGGGCACTAAGACACTTTATAAAAAGATAATTCACCACCAATATTAAGAAGTGAATATTTGTCACGTGATCAACATTTTAGTTTTCATGTTTGTGAACTTCTGGATTTCACTCAGTATTTGAATTGGAATTTGAACCGAATTGAATCTAAGTGGGATTTAGAAACAGTAAAAGTGACGACATGGCATCATTAGCAGGGGATTGTTGTAGCTTAATTATCCGGCGTCACAATTCTCCTCCACTACAAGAAATCTCGTCCCGAGATTTAAGGGGTGGAGTAAGGGGGAAAGACTCGGGAAGGACGGAGCTCAACACAAGATAGGTACCTAGGGGCTATCTCAATGAACATGGCATAGAAGCATCTCTCGAGTTGAAATTCAAGAAAGTCATTGAGAGCAAGGTAAGAAGGTGTAATAAGAAGCTTCAAGCGGGTGGTCAATCGTTCGATGTCTGGAACAGAGTGTGAAAGGGGTTCAGAGCATCGAGAACAAGTATTGCATCTGATACCAGAACAGATCACAAGAAGGTGGCTCGTGAATTACATACGAAGCCAAGTGTGAGGGACAATTTTGGAAGACAGGGATGTACATGAGAGTCAGGTTTCAATCCTGTGGAACTATGGGTTATGGGCCCACCATGTGGGTTAAAAGTAGGAAGGGCGCTGATAGCAAGGCATGTCAGAGCATAGGTTTTCAATTATGTTGGCAACAACGTTGGTACCAAGGGCGAGGGATGAAGAGAACCATTTCCCTACTTGTTAAAACAATGCGGACCAATAGGCTAAGTTCTCGTCCATCGGTGGTTACCGGAATGTCATCACAATAGTAATAGGGTCTTACTCACAGAGTTGTACACCGAGGTGTTTGCATAAGCAGGGAATTATCACTACTCAGATATGTTATGTTACAAGAAAGGTTAAACAAAACAATGGAAAGGAAAGTGTAGACTCGAATCAGTTACCGGTGTTCTCGAGTGTCTAACAACTCAGAACCCATGGAAAATTGAAATCGGCAAGAAATAATAGTTGATGAAGAACTCATAAGAAGTTACATAGTTCCGTGGTATTTTTGAGATACCACAGGGTAATACTCGAGGGTAGAGCATGGTTGAGGAAGAAGAGGATACAATTTACCAAAGGCATTATGTATCCGAGGAAAGGCTCACAAGGTTATTGAATATGAAGGACACTGTCGGATAAAACTCAACAAAGGACCTGGTGGTCCATGAGGGATCTGATGTGAGCAACGGTAATCAACCAGAAGAAGAAAGAATGCAAGGAGATCAGATTATAGAAACAACTGACTAATTGAAAGATCAAATGCAACGAAATTACGATTTCCAAATCAAGGGATCGGAAGCAAACACTCTGATTAAGGACGGATACATTGAATAGACTTAGAATGACAATCAATCAAGGCTTGATTCGTCGAACACCAGCTCATGTCCTGAGTGACATCTGAACCAAGGGGAGAATTTTAAATAGGACCGATGATCACGAGCATTCACAAACAAATTGAATCAAATGCTCGAAATTTACGATGTCAAAGGATGCTAATGAGTATTGTTAGACATATGGAAGTAACCATAATGCAAGCAGGTAAGTATTTGCAGAGCAATAGTTAGAGAGGATTATCGGGACATCGGACAGTACTTCAAAGTATCTTGTGAATCACTCGATCAACTAGGAATGAACAAATCCTTGAAAAGTGTGAGGAATTGTTCATAGGGGTATTCATGCGGCAAGGAACTGCAGGGTAGTAAGCATAAAGGATTCTCGAAACATCGGAGAGTATTTCAGGACATCTTGTAATAACAAGAGCAATTGGGGATGAAGGTATGAATGGCAATGTAGGTAGTTACCCATAAGGATTTATCGATGGTAGGGATCTCAATGGCAAAGGGCACAAGGGTCTCAGGAAAACATCAGAGAGTATTTTCAGAACCTTCTGGTGCACCAAGCAATCATCTGGAGTGAGGGGCTCTCCGGGAGAAAGTATTTAAGAGAACCTAGAGTTAGAGTTAGCAAAATCATTTAACCCGAATAGAAGAGAGGTCAGATTCCCAGAGTATAGACGTTGAATAAAAGATCCTAATACCACCCAATGGTGACATGGGCCCGTGATACGTCCATTTTGCATCATGTTTTCTTATTGTTATTTATAATGTTTTTATCCATAATAATGCTTTTTGGAGTAATTCTAATGCCTTTTCTCTCATAATTTGCAAGGTACACACCAAGAGGGAGAATTCTGGTAGCTGGAATTCTGGACCTGGAAAAGCTACGTCAGGCCACCTATTCTGCGCAACTCCAAACAAGCTAAAACTTCATGGAGATTTTTTATGGATTATTTAAGAATTACTGGAGCAAATAACTACCAGAGGGGGCCCACCAGGTGGGCACAACCCACCTGGGCGCGCCAGGGAGCCCAGGCGCGCCCTGGTGGGTTGTGCCCTCCTCGGCCCACCTCCGGTGCCCATCTTTTGGTATATAAGTCATTTTGACCTAGAAAAAAAATAAGGAGAGGACTTTCGAGACAGAGCGCCGCCTTCTCGAGGCGGAACTTGGGTAGGAGCACTTTTGCCCTCCCGCGGAGGGATTCCGCCGGGGGAACTTCCCTCCTGATATGTCTCCGTCGTATCTATAATTTTTTATTGTTCCATGCCAATATTTTACAACTTTTATATACTTTTGGCAACTTTTTATACTATTTTTGGGACTAACATATTCATCCAGTGCCCAGTGCCAGTTCCTGTTTGTTGCATGTTTTTTGTTTCGCAGAAAATACATCAAACGGAGTCCAAACGGGATAAAAACCGATGGAGATTTTTTTGGAATATATGTGATTTTTGGGAAGAAGAATCAACGCGAGATGATGCCCGAGGGGGCCACGAGGCAGGGGGCGTGCCCCAGGGGGTCAGGCGCACCATGTGCCCTCGTGGCCACCCCTTAAGGCGGTTGGTGCCCTTCTTTCGCCACAAGAAAGCCAATATCCGGATAGAGATCGTGTTAAAATTTCAGTCCAATCGGAGTTACGGATCTCCGGGAATATAAGAAACGGTGAAAGGGAAGAATCAGGAACGCAGAAACAGAGAGAGACATAGAGACATATCTAATCTCGGAGGGGCTCTCCCCTCCGCCGCCATGGAGGCCATGGACCAGAGGGGAAACCCTTCTCCCATCTAGGGAGAGGGTCAAGTAAGAATAAGAAGGAGGGGGCTCTCTCCCCCTCTCCCACGCTGCCGGGGCCATCATTGTGTGACGACGATCTACACCAACACCTCCGTCATCTTCACCAACACCTTCATCACCTTCCCTCATCTATCTACATCGCACCACTCACCCGCAACCCGCCGTACCCTCTACTTGAACATGGTGCTTTATGCTTCATATTATTATCCAATGATGTGTTGCCATCCTATGATGTCTGAGTAGATTTTCGTTGTCCTATCGGTAATTGGTGAATTACTATGATTGGTTTAATTTTCTTGTGGTTATGTTGTTGTCCTTTGGTGCCCATCATATGAGCGCGCGCGTGGATCACACCATAGGGTTAGTTGTATGTTGATAGGACTATGTATTGGAGGGCAAGAAGATAGAAGCTTCAACCTAGCATAGAAATTGATGCATACGGGATTGAAGGGGGACCAATATATCTTAATGCTATGGTTGGGTTTTACCTTAATGAACGTTAGTAGTTGCAGATGCTTGCTAATAGTTCCTATCATAAGTGCATAGAATTCCAAGTCAGGGATGACATGCTAGCAGTGGCCTCTCCCACATACAACTTGCTATCGGGCTAGTAAAGTAGTCAATTGCTTAGGGACAATTTCGCAACTCCTACCACCACTTTTCCACCCTCGCTATACTAACTTTATTGCTTCTTTACCTAAAACAGCCCCTAGTTTTTATTTACGTGCTCTTTATATTCTTGAAAACCTATCTCGTTACACCTACAAAGTACTTCTTGAAGGAAATATGCCCTAGAGGCAATAATAAAGTTGTTATTTATATTTCCTTATATCATGATAAATGTTTATTATTCATGCTAGAATTGTATCAACCGGAAACTTAGTACATGTGTGAATACATAGACAAACAAAGTAATGATCGAATCTCGGGCAAGTAACATACCGATGACAAAGGGAACAATGTATGTTGTTATGCGGTTTGGCCGATAAAGATCTTCGTAGAATATGTAGGAGCCAATATGATCATCCAGGTTCTGCTATTGGTTATTGACCGGAGATGAGTCTCGGTCATGTCTACATAGTTCTCGAACCCGTAGGGTCCGCATGCTTAACGTTCAGTGACGATCGGTATTATGAGTTTATGTGTTTTGATTTACCAAAGGTAGTTAGGAGTCCAGGATATGGTCACGGACATGAGGAGGAGTCTCGAATGGTCGAGACATAAAGATCGATATATTGGATGACTATGTTTGGACTTCGGAAAGGTTCCGGGCAAGTTTGGACAAATACCGGAGTACCGGGAGGTTACCGGAACCCCCCGGGGAGTGAATGGGCCTATTGGGCCTTAGTGGAGAAGAGGAGGGGCGGCCAGGGCTGGCCGCGCGCCCCCTCTCTCTCTAGTCCGAACTGGACAAGGAGGGGGGGGGCGCCCCCTTTCCTTTCCCCTATCTCCTCCTTCCCTTTCTCCAACTCCTACTCTTGGAAGGGTTGGAGGTGGGAGTAGGACTCCCCTTGGGGTGCGCCTAGGAGGGCCGGCCTCTCCCCCTCCTCCACTCCTTTAGATACGGAGGAGGGGGGCACCCCATAGACACACAAGTTGATCAGTTGATCATTTAGCCATGTGCGGTGCCCCCTTCCACCATAATCCACCTCGGTCATATATTGTAGCGGTGCTTAGGCGAAGCCCTGCGTCAGTAGCATCATCATCACCGTCATCACGCCGTCGTGCTGAAGGAACTCTCCCTCGAAGCTCTGCTGGATCAGAGTTCGTGGGACGTCACCGAGCTCAACGTGTGTTGAACTCAGAGGTGCTGTGCGTTCGGTACTTGGATCGGTCGGATTGTGAAGATGTACGACTACATCAACCGCGTTCTCATAATGCTTCCACTTACGGTCTATGAGGGTACGTGGACGACACTCTCCCCTCTCGTTGCTATGCATCACCATGATCTTGCATGTGCGTAGGATTTTTTTTTAAAATTACTGCGTTCCCCAACAGTGGCATCCGAGCCAGGTTTATGCATAGATGTCATATGCACGAGTAGAACACAAAGGAGTTGTGGGCGTGGGTATATACATATTGCTTGCCGTCACTAGTTGATTCTTGATTCAGCGGCATTGTTGGATGAAGCGTCCCAGACCGACATTACGCGTACGCTTACGCGAGACTGGTTCTACCGACGTGCTTCGCACACAGGTGGCTTGTGGGTGTCTATTTCTCCAGCTTTAGTTGAATCGGATTTAATGAACAAGGTTCTTTCTGAAGACCAAAAAGCAATCACTATACCGCGTTGTGGTTTTTGATGCATAGGTAAGAACGGTTCTTGCTCAGCCCGTAGCAGCCACATAAAACTTGCAACAACAAAGTAGAGGACTTCTAACTTGTTTTTGTAGGGCATGTTGTGATGTGATATGGTCAAGACATGATGCTAAATTTTATTGTATGAGATGATCATGTTTTGTAACACAGTTATCGGCAACTGGTAGGAGCCATATGGTTGTCGCTTTATTGTATGAAATGCAATCGCCATGTAATTGCTTTACTTTATCACTAAGCGGTAGCAATAGTCGTGGAGGCAATAGTTGGCGTGATGACAATGATGCTTCGATGGAGATCAAGGTGTCAAGCCGGTGACGATGGTGATCATGGCGGTGCTTTAGAGATGGATATCAAAGGCACAAGATGATGATGTCCATATCATATCACTTATATTGATTGCATGTGATGTTTATCTTTATACATCTTATTTTTCTTAGATCGACGGTAGCATTATAAGATGATCTCTCACTAAATTTTAAGGTATAAGTGTTCTCGCTGAGTATGCATCATTGCGAAAGTTCGTCGTGCCGAGACACCACGTGATGATCGGGTGTGATAAGCTCTACGTTCACATACAATGGGTGCAAGCCAGTTTTGCACACACAGAATACTCAGGTTAAACTTGACGAGCCTAGCATATGCTGATATGGCCTCGGAACACTGAGACCGAAAGGTCGAGCGTGAATCATATAGTAGATATGATCAACATAGTGATGTTCAACATTGAAAACTACTCCATCTCATGTGATGATCGTACATGGTTTAGTTGATATGGATCACGTGATCACTTAGATGATTAGAGGGATGTCTGTCTAAGTGGGAGTTCTTAAGTAATATGATTAATTGAAGTTTAATTTATCATTAACTTAGTAGCTGATAGTATTTTGCATGTCTATGTTGTTGTAGATAGATGGCCCGTGCCGTTGTTTCGTTGAATTTTAATCCGTTCCTTGAGAAAGCAAAGTTGAAAGATGATGGTAGCACACGGACTGAGTCCGTAACTTGAGGATTATCCTCATTGCTGCACAGAAGAATTACGTCCTGGAAGCACCGCTAGGTGCCAAACCCGCTGCAGGAGCAACACCAGATGTTATGAACGTCTGGTAGAGCAAAGCTGATGACTACTCAATAGTTCAGTGTGCCATGCTTTACGGCTTAGAACCGGGACTTCAGCGACGTTTTGAACGTCATGGAGCATATGAGATGTTCCAGGAGTTGAAGTTAATATTTCAAGCAAATGCCTGGATTGAAAGATATGAAGTCTCCAATAAGTTCTACAGCTGCAAGATGGAGGAGAATAGTTCTGTCCGTGAACATATACTCAGAATGTCTGGGTACCACAACCACTTGACTCAACTGGGAGTTAATCTTCCTGATGATAGTTGATAACCCACAAGTATAGGGGATCGCAACAGTTTTCAAGGGTAGAGTATTCAACCCAAATTTATTGATTCGACACAAGGGGAGCCAAAGAATATTCTCAAGTATTAGCAGCTGAGTTGTCAATTCAACCACACCTGGAAACTTAATATCTGCAGCAAGTGTTTAGTAGCAAAGTAATATGATAGTAGTGGTAACGATAGCAAAAGTAACGGTAGCAAAAGTAATGTTTTTGGTATTTTGTAGTGATGATAACAATAGCAACGGAAAAGTAAATAAGCGAAGAACAATATATGGAAAGCTCGTAGGCAATGGATCGGTGATAGAGAATTATGCCGGATGTGGTTCATCATGTAACAGTCATAACCTAGGGTGACACAGAACTAGCTCCAATTCATCAATGTAATGTAGGCATGTATTCCAAATATAGTCATACGTGCTTATGGAAAAGAACTTGCATGACATATTTTGTCCTACCCTCCCGTGGTAGCGGGGTGCTAGCGGAAACTAAGGGATATTAAGGCCTCCTTTTAATAGAGTACCGGACCAAAGCATTAACACATAGTGAATATATGAACTCCTCAAACTACGGTCATCACTGGAAGTGGTCCCGATTATTGTCACTTCAGGGTTGCCGGATCATAACAGATAGTAGGTGACTATAGACTTGCAAGATAGGATCAAGAACTCACATATATTCATGAAAACATAATAGGTTCATATCTGAAATCATGGCACTCGGGCCCTAGTGACAAGCATTAAGCATAGCAAAGTCATAGCAACATCAATCTCAGAACATAGTGGATACTAGGGATCAAACCCAAACAAAACTAACTCGATTACATGATAAATCTCATCCAACCCATCACCGTCCAGCAAGCCTACGATGGAATTACTCACGCACGGCGGTGAGCATCATGAAATTGGTGATGGAGGATGGTTGATGATGACGATGGCGACGGATTCCCCTCTCCGGAGACCCGAACGGACTCCAGATCAGCCCTCCCAAGAGAGTTTAGGGCTTGGCGGCGGCTCCGTATTGTAAAACGCGATGAATCTTTCTCCGTGATTTTTTTCTCTCCAAACACGAATATATAGAGTTGGAGTTGAGGTCGGAGGAGCTCCAGGGGGCCCACGAGGTAGGGGGGCGCGCCCAGGGGGCAGGCGCGCCCCCACCCTCGTGGCTAGGGTGTGGGCCCCTGGCCTTGATCTTTTGCCAGTATTTTTTATTATTTCCAAAAATACGCTCCTGGAGTTTCAGGTCATTCCGAGAACTTTTGTTTCTGCACATAAATAACACCATGGCAATTCTGCTGAAAACAGCGTCAGTCCAGGTTAGTTCCATTCAAATCATGCAAGTTAGAGTCCAAAACAAGGGCAAAAGTGTTTGGAAAAGATTATACAATGGAGACGTATCAACTCCCCCAAGCTTAAACCTTTTCTTGTCCTCAAGCAATTCAGTTGACAAACTAAAAGTGATAAATAAAAACTTTTACAAACTCTGTTTGCTCTTGTTGTTGTAAATATGTAAAGCCAACATTCAAGTGTTCAGCAAAGATTATAAACTAACCATATTCACAATAATGCTTAGGTCTCATGTTTACTCATATCAATGGCATAATCAACTAGCGAGCAGTAATAATAAATCTCGGATGACAACACTTTCTCAAAACAATCATAATATGATATAACAGGGTGGTATCTCGCTAGCCCTTTCTAAGACCACAAAACATAAATGCAGAGCACCTTTAAAGATCAAGGACTGACTAGACATCGTAATTCATGGTAAAAGAGATCCAATCAAGTCATACTTGATGTAAACTAATCAGTAATGAATGCAAATGACAGAGGTGCTCTCCAGCGGGTGCTTTTTAATAAGAGGAGGATGACTCAGCATATAAGTAAATAGATAGGCCCTTCGCAGAGGGAAGCAGGGATTTGTAGAGGTGCCAGAGCTCGGTTTTGAAATAGATATGAATAATATTTTGAGCGGTATACTTTCATTGTCAACATAACAACCAAGAGATGGCGATATCTTTCATGCTACACACATTATAGGCGGTTCCCAAACAGAATGGTAAAGTTTATACCCCCCCTCCACCAACAAGCATCAATCCATGGCTTGCTCGAAACAACGAGTGCCTCCAACTAACAAGAGTCCCAGGGGGAGTTTTGTTTGCAATTATTTTGATTTGATTTGCATAAAGCATGGGACTGGGGATCCCGGTGACCAACCACTTTCTCATGAGTGAGGAGCGGAGTCCACTCCTCTTGAGAATAACCCGCCTAACATGGAAGATACGGACAGCCCTAGTTCATACATGAGCTATTTGAGCATACAAAACATGATATTTATTTGAAGGTTTAGAGTTTTGCACATACAAATTTACTTGGAATGGCAGGTAGATACCGCATATAGGAAGGTATAGTGGACTCATATGGAACAACTTTGCGGTTTATGGTGCACAAGCAGTATTCCCGCTTAGTACAGGTGAAGGCTAGAAAAAGACTGGGAACCGACCAGCTAGAGAGCGACAACAGTCATGAACATGCATTAAAATTAATCAACACTGAATGCAAGCATGAGTAGGATCTAATGCACCATGAACATAAATATTGTAGAGGCTATGTTGATTTTGTTTCAACTACATGCGTGAACATGTGCCAACTCAAGCCACTCGAATCATTCAAAAGAGGATACCACCCTATCATACCACATCACAACCATTTTAATAGCATGTTGGCACGCAAGGTAAACCATTATAAGCTCCTAGCTAATTAAGCATGGCATAAGCAACTATAATCTCTAATTGTCAACGCAAACATGTTTATTCATAATAGGCTGAATCAGGAACGATGAACTAATCATATTTACAAAAACAAGAGAGGTCGAGTTCATACCAGTTTCTCCCATCTCAATCAGTTCATCATATATCGTCATAATTGCCTTTCACTTGCATGACCGAACGATATGAATAATAATAACAGTGCACGTGCATTGTACTAAGCTGGAATCTGCAAGCATTCAGTAAACACGAGAAGACAAGGCAATATGGGCTCTTTTGTCAGATCAACAATAATGCATATAAGAGCCACTTCAACAATTTAATCATGATCTTCTCCTATCGACCCCCAAAGAAAAGAAATAAAACTATATACACGGGAAAGCTCCCAACAAGCAAAAAGAAGAACAAGAAATCTCTTTGGCTTTTCTTTTTAATTACTATTACAAGCATGGAAAGTAAACTAACTAAAAGCTACAACTAATTTTTTTGGTTTTTCTTAAGGTTTATTAAACACACAAGAAGAAAGCATAAAAAGAAAATAAGCTAGCATGGATATTACAATGAAAAAGTATGAGCACCGACATCTAGCAATGAGTGTGTGAACGTGAATGTAATGTCGGTGAGAAATATGTACTCCCCCAAGCTTAGGATTTTGGCCTAAGTTGGTCTAATGCCACGGATGGCCTGGCGGATATCCAAAGTTGTAGTTCGGGTCGTACTGAGATGCAGCCGTCATTGCATCGTGGGCTGCAGCTTGGAGGCGAGCTATCTTAGCTCTCCTCTTATACTCTTCCGCTTCCTCTCTGGTTATAAAATATCTCCCTTTTGCCTAAAATTCAAAGAAAGTAGAAGCAGGGAGAGCAACATGATAGGTGCATCGTCTGTCAAAAATTAGTCGGTACTGGAGGAACTGATTGTTCCTCTCAACAAACTGATGACGGACCATAGCCTCATAATCCAAATAAGTAGGGGGCAACTCAATATCATCTTCACGTATGGTTATACCAAGAAAATTAGCTATGCGGGTTGCATAAATTCCACCAAAGAAATCTTCATTAAATCTATTAAGATGCAACCTACGTGCAACAATGGCTCCCAAATTATAAGATTTATCTCCTAACACATCACTCCTAAGAATACTGAGGTTAGGGACACACATGTGACATGCTTCATCTTTACGGTCAATGCATCTACCTATGAAGAGAGCAAAATAATGTATAGCAGGAAAGTGAATGCTCCCTATGGTAGCTTGTGCTATATCTCTAGATTCCCCCATAGTTATATTAGCAAGAAAATCTCTAAATTCAGATTTGCGAGGTTCACTAGCACTACCCCATTGTGGAAGTTTGCAAGCAGTGGTAAAATCCTCTAAGTCCATAGTATAAGATTTTTCATAGAGATCAAACAGGACAGTCTGAGAATTGCGTGAACATGAAAATTCAAACCTCCTCACAAAGGAACTAGTGAGATAGTGGTACTGACGGCATTTTTCTTCCTCGAAGCTCACAAGATCAGCGTTACACAAATATGCGTTAAATTCTTCCTTAATTCCTGCTCGATCCATGAAGTCCTCTGAAGGCCATTCACAAGGCCGCACTAGGACGTCCCTTGGTGGCTCATCATTAGCATCACGCATTGCAAGCCTGGGTCCTTGTTTCCTTGAAGAACCACCTTGGTACATTTTCCTAAACATATTTCTTCCTCTGAAAAAATTCTGAAAATTTTAGTAACTTCAAATAAAAGTGAACCAAACTGAACAAAATTGATAGCAACTACTCCTACAAGTGCCTAGAGCCTATATCATGCATCAAAACTACTTGGAACCACATAAATTTGACATGCAAGCTCAAGAACATGGTCACCTAAGCAACAAAAATATGCAATGAATAAAGCACTAGAACAAAAACTAATTAGACCAATGGAGGAGTCACATACCAAGGAACAATCCCCCAAAGCAGTTTTGTGAGAGGTGCTTTGAGCAAGGAGATTGAAAATCATAGCAAAATGAGCTAGAACTCGTGCTTGAGCTGGATAATGGTGTTTGTGGGAGGAAGGAGGGTGTGGGGGCAGGAATAAGTGGAGGAGGGCCACCATGGGCCCACGAGGCAGGGGGCGCGCCCAGGGGGTAGGGCGCGCCCTCTACCCTCGTGGCCAGGTGGATGCCCCCCTGCTGTGTTCTCAGTGCAAAATATTCTCAAATATTTCAGAAAAAATCATATTTAAAGTTTAGGGAATTTGGAGAATTTTTATTTTCGGGGTATTTTTATATTGCACGAATAATCAGAAAATAGACAGAAATTGCTATTTTTTCTTTATTTATTATAAATAACAGAAAGTAGAAAGAGGGTACAGAGAGTTGTGTTTTCTATATTCATCCATCTCATGATCATCAAAAGGAATCCATTAACAAGGTTGATCAAGTCTTGTTAACAAACTCATTCCGAATAACATGGAACCAGAGAATTTTTGAATAACACTAGGTTACCTCAACGGGGATATGCACATCCCCAACAATAAGAATATCATATTTCTTCTTGACAGTAGGAAGAGGAAATTCAAAACCTCCAAAAATAATCGATGGAATTTTTCCAATAGAATTGATACTGTGGACTTGAGGTTGTTTCCTCGGGAAGTGTACCATATGCTCATTACCATTAACATGAAAAGTGACATTGCCTTTGGTGCAATCAATAACAGCCCCTGCAGTATTCAAAAAGGGTCTTCCAAGAATAATAGACATACTATCGTCCTCGGGAATATCAAGAATAACAAAGTCCATTAAAATAGTAACGTTTGCACCACAACAGGCACATCCTCACAAATACCGACATGTATAGCAGTTGATTTATCAGCCATTTGTAAAGATATTTCAGTTGGTGTCAACTTATTCAAATCAAGTCTACGATATAAAGAGAAAGGCATAACACTAACACCGGCTCCAAGATCACATAAATCAGTTTTAACATAGTTTCTTTTAATGGAGCATGGTATAGTGGGTACTCCTAGATCTCCAAGTTTCTTTGGTATTCCACCTTTAAAAGTATAATTAGCAAGCATGGTGGAAATTTCAGCTTCCGGTATCTTTCTTTTATTAGTAACAATTTCTTTCATGTACATAGCATAAGGATTCATTTTGAGCATATCAGTTAATCGCATACACAAAAAGATATGTCTAATCATTTCAGCAAAGCGCTCAAAATCCTCATCATCCTTTTTCTTGGATGGTTTGGTAGGAAAAGGCATGGGTTTTTGAACCCATGGTTCTCTTTCTTTACCGTGTTTCCTAGCAACAAAGTCTTTCTTATCATAACGTTGATTCTTTGATTGTGGGTTATCAAGATCAACAGTAGGTTCAATTTTTATATCATTATCATTGCTAGGTTGAGCATCAACATGAACATTATCATTAACATTATCACTAGTTTCAGGTTCATTACCAGATTGTGTTTTAGCATCAGAAATAGAAATATCATTTGGATTCTCAGGTGTTTCAGCAATAGGTTCACTAGAAGCATGCAAAGTCCTATCATTTTTCTTTTTCTTCCTTTTAGAAGGACTAGGTGCATCTATATTATTTCTCCGAGAATCTTGCTCAATTCTCTTAGGGTGGCCTTTAGGATACAAAGGTTCCTGAGTCATTTTACCAGTTCTAGTAGCCACTCTAACAGCATAGTACTTATTCTTACTATTCAATTCATTGAGCAAATCATTTTGAGCTTTAAGTACTTGTTCTACTTGACTGGTAACCATAGAAGCATGTTTACTAATAATTTTAAGTTCACCTTTGACATTAGCCATATAATCACCCAAGTGTTCAAGCATATTAGCACTGTGTTTTAATTCTCTACCAAAATAAGCATTGAAGTCTTCTTGCTTAACCATAAATTTATCAAACTCATCTAAGCATGGGCTAGCAAACTTAGTAAATGGGATTTCAACTTTATCATATCTACAGAGAGAATTTACCTTTACTACCTATGTCGGGTGAGGGAGTCCTGGATTAGGGGGTATCCAGACAGCCAGATTATATCCTTTGGCCGGACTGTTGGACTATCAAGATACAAGATTGAAGACTTCATCTCGTGTCCGGATGGGAGTCTACTTGGCGTGGAAGGCAAGCTAGGCAGTACGGATATGGATATCTCCTCCTTTGTAACCGACCTTGTGTAACCCTAGCCCCCTCCGGTGTCTATATAAACCGGAGGGTTTTAGTCCGTAGGACGACATATATCATACCATAGGCTAGCTTTTAGGGTTTAGCCTCTCCGATCTCGTGGTAGATCAACTCTTGTAATACCCATATCATCAAGAATAAATCAAGCAGGACGTAGGGTTTTACCTCCATCAAGAGGGCCCGAACCTGGGTAAAACATCGTGTCCCCTGCCTCCTATTACCATCCACCTTAGACACACAGTTCGGGACCCCCTACCCGAGATCCGCCGGTTTTGACACCGACATTGGTGCTTTCATTGAGAGTTCCTCTGTGACGTCGTCGTAAGGTAGGATGCCTCATCTCGTTGTTAAAAACAACATTACCGCCGGGGGAGCTCTGGCTGTGGGCCAAACTCTCCGGCTCGGCAGCTTCGTCATGACCGCCTGTTCGGCCGCTGCACCGACGGTGACTTCTCGGGTCATCGAAAACAGCCTCCGCGTCGGCTCGGAATTCGCCGAGCAGATGGAGCCAATGGAGCTCTCTTCCCTAAACGAACTCTTGGATCGCATCGCCACCTTGGGAGTCGTTATGGACTATGATCGGATTGGGCTTAAACCCGATCAAAGGGAGATTAACTCTCCATTGATCACCCATCACATTGCGGTGGTGGAGGAACAATGCGGCAATTCTTCCTCTATTTTGAGGACTAACTATGTTCGGATTCCTGAGCTCTCCGAGCCGGATACCCGCCTACGGGAGGACATCACCCAAGCCCTGAACCTAGAATTAGGCAGCGGGCCAGACTTATCGAGAAACACTCTGGAACCCGAACTTCCAAGATTGGAAACTCCTTGGCCCCTGGGTCTCAGATCGGGTAGGGGTTCGGACTCAAATCCACCCACCCACCCAGACATAAACGATCTTTCCCAATCAGGCAAGAGCCCCATGAAACAGCACATCATTATTGGGCCAGATTCCTCCTTGTGATGAACAAGGTTAAGGATTGCCGCGAGGAAGACACAGTCTCACTTTTTTGCAAAAATTGCACGGACAAGGGAATCCTTAACGCCATAAGTCGCTGTGACATATCATGCTTCGCTGACTTGGCGTCCATAGTACGAAAGTACTATGCGATGGAAAGTGCCTGGAAAACCGAAACAAAATTTTGGGATAATCCGGCTCCGAATATACACCCAGTCCGAAGTAAAAGGGTGCACTATCATAAGACACCCAAGCTAGTTGCCAAGAAACAAAAACCCTATACAGGGCATGGAACCGTATTGGAGGGATGGCTTAACGGCCCCTGCAAAATTCATAGTACGGAGGATACCATACCAACACACAGCCTTAGAGCATGTTGGATACTCCGGCAGGTGGCCAAAAGAGGTGAGGATCTTCTCATCCCAGATGCCACAGAGCACCATCCCATGGACAATAAGACGGTATTAACAGTCTTTGAGACCTTTGCATCAAATAATAGGCGCAAGTGA
Organism: Triticum urartu; assembly: GCF_003073215.2. Lineage (NCBI taxonomy): Eukaryota > Viridiplantae > Streptophyta > Magnoliopsida > Poales > Poaceae > Triticum > Triticum urartu. Next base: position 140,426,295 of record NC_053026.1, read on the forward strand.
ACACTCCGCAACATTGCCGAAATCTGCCATGTGGCAGCAATAAATCCATGGGGCGACACGGCTATCACCTTCAATGCCAGCGATGAACCTAAATTCCGAACAGCCCGAGCACCAGCCGCACTGGTCCTCAGCCCAATCGTGGACGGATTTCGACTCACCAAAGTACTCATGGACGGCAGCAGTGGATTAAACCTCATCTATGAGGAAACTCTTCAAAAGATGGAAATAGACTGGAACCACATTGAGCAAAGTAGCACAACCTTTAGAGGAATCATCCCCAGTCGGGAAGCACGTTGTGCTGGGAAAATCACACTAGATGTGGTATTCGGCACGCCAGAGAACTACAGGCCCGAAGAAATTACATTCCAAGTGGCCCTGTTCAGCAGTGGATATCACGCTCTTTTAGGACGGGAGGTGTTCACAATCTTCCAAGCCGTACCCCATTACGGGTACATGAAGCTCAAAATGCCCGGGCCCAACAGAATCATCACTCTCGCCAGTGATCCAGACACAGCACTCCGCGCCGAAAACAAAACAGCTGCACTGGCCCTCGAGACATTATCCGAAGCCCTCTCGACCGAGGAATTAACCACGCTACGCTCCACAGTGGACAGGGACGACGTGATACTCGACAAGAGATCCAAGTCCACCTCTTTTAAACCAGCGAATGAAATAGTCAAATTCCAAGTCTACCCAACGGACCCTACAAAAACAGCCTCCATCGGGGCACAGTTAAACCCCACCATGGACGCCGCACTACAAGAGTTCCTGTGCGAGAATTGGGACATATTCGCCTGGCATCCCTCAGACATGCCAGGAATCCCACGCAGGCTGGCTGAGCATAGCCTCAATATCCTAAAGGGATTTAAGCCGGTCAAGCAGGCTCTTCGGTGTTTCTCCGAACCTAAGAGACAGGCCATGGGAGAGGAACTAGCCAAGTTATTGGAGACCGGATTCATCAGAGAAATAAAACACCCGGACTGGCTAGCAAACCTGGTGATGGTACCAAAGAAGGATAAATCCTGGCGCCTTTGTGTCGATTTCAAGGACCTCAATAAAGCTTGCCCAAAGGATCCCTTCCCCCTCCCCCGCATTGATCAAATTATCGATGCTACCACAGGACACGAGTCATTGTGTTTCCTCGACGCATACTCCGGTTACCACCAAATCGAGATGGCGGAGTCTGACCAAGCCGCAACGGCATTTATAACACCATACAACCCCTTCTGTTTCAACACAATGCCTTTCGGGCTCAAAAACGCCGGCGCAACATATCAGCGCATGATCCAGACTTGTCTGGAGAAAAATATCGGCAAAACAGTAGAGGCATACGTAGATGATGTGGTCGTTAAAACCAAACACGTCGACTCTCTAATAGACTATTTGAGGCTCACATTCGACAACCTCCGAACATACGACATCAAACTCAATCCGGAAAAATGCGTTTTCAGCGTACCAGCAAGAAAACTCCTGGGCTTCATTGTCTCCAGTAGAGGGATTGAAGCTAATTCAGCCAAAATCCGAGCTCTGTCACAGTTGGCTATCCCAACGGACCTCAAACAAATCCAGAAACTGACTGGATGTGTGGCGGCTCTCAGCCGCTTTATCTCCCGCTTAGGAGAAAAGGCTTTACCCCTTTATCGCCTCCTTCAGCACATCGAAAACTTCAAGTGGACGGACGCTGCCACAGCCGGATTGGACGAAATAAAAGCCATTTTGGCAACCAACCCAATCCTGGCCGCGCCAAACATCGGTGAACCAATGCTATTGTACATTGCGGCAACTCATTAAGTTGTAAGCACAGTGCTCGTCGTCAAACGAGAAGCTGACGGACATAAATTCCCTCTTCAAAAGCCGGTATACTACGTATTCACTATCCTCACTCCATGCAAATCACGGTACCCACATTATCAAAAGATAGCTTATGCGGTATTCATGGCATCCCGGAAGCTGCGACACTACTTTCAAGAGTGTTCGATTACAGTAGCCTCGGAAGTGCCACTTAATGATATTATAAACAACCGCGATGCTACGGGCCGGATCGCCAAATGGGCCATTGAGCTCCTCTCGTTCGACATAACATACAAACCTCGGTGAGCCATTAAGTCGCAAGTATTGGCCGACTTTGTCATCGAATGGACGGAGGCCGAACTCCCTAAAGAGTACGGCGCATACTCCAATTGGATCATGCACTTCGACGGTTCTAAAATGCTGGCTGGTCTAGGGGGTGGCGTCGTCCTGACGTCCCCAACTGGAGATACCGTTCAATACGTACTGCAAATATTGTATACAGACTCCAACAACGCAGCCGAATACGAAGCTCTGTTGCATGGTCTTTGGATGGCAGTCTCCATGGGCATTCAATGCCTGGAGGTGCGTGGGGATTCAAGCCTTGCAATATCTCAAATAAATGGAGACTTTGACGCCAAGGATCCGAAAATGGCGGCTTATCGAAACGCCGTCCTAAAAATGTCAACTCGGTTCGAGGGGCTTGAATTTCACCATGTGGCTCGGGAAAACAATCAGGCGGCGGATATCCTTGCCTACATCAGCGCAAAACGCGATGCAGTCCCCCCAACATATTTTTGGAGAGGCTGTTCAAGCCATCCGTAGTATGGGAAGGGGACACCGGTAACAATAGTCCGGACCCGGCCAAAATACCCGATACCGAACACTCTAACACAATCGGAGGCTCTGCCACCGAAGTAACACCTTCAGCCCACGTAATAATAGCCATCATTGCCCCGTGGAAAGAACCATTCTTGGCCTACCTAACTAGACAGGAACTTTCGGAGGACCAAAATGAGGCACGCTGCATAGTGCGGCGGTCCAAGGCCTACAGGATCCATGAGGGAGAATTGTACAAAAAAAGCACTACCAGAGTCCTTCAAAGGTGCATCTCCGAAGAGGAAGGGCGGAACCTTTTGGTAGAAATTCACGCCAGACTCGGCGGTCACCACGCCGCGGCCCGGGCTCTTGTAAGCAAGGCCTTCCGTACAGGATTCTATTGGCCAACGGCCCAGGCAGATGCACAGTACTTTGTCCAACGTTGCGCCGGTTGCCAGCTCTTTGCAAATCAAAGCCACATGCCACCCACCGCCCTCCAAACAATCCCCCGTGGCCCTTCGCGGTCTGGGGGCTTGACATGGTTGGACCCCTTAAAGGGGGAACCCACAAGAAAAAATACTTACTGGTCATGGTGGATAAATTCACCAAATGGATAGAGGCCAAACCTGTTAAAATAGCCGAATCCGGACCGGTGATAGACTTCATATCCAGGGTCGTACACCGTTATGGCGTCCCCCACAACATCATCACTAACAATGACACGAAATTCACGGCCGATGAGGTAAAACTCTGGTGCAGCAAAATGCGCATCAAGCTCGATTATGCTTCCGTCTATCACCCACAAACCAACGGCCAAGTTGAGCGAGCAAATTGTCTTATCATGAGCGGCATTAAACCCAGATTAGTGCGGTCCTTAACGGAGTCTAACACGCACTGGGTAGAGGAGCTCGACTCCGTACTCTAGGGGCTGCGGACCACGCCGAATCGTAGTACTGGATATACACCCTTCTTTATGGTGTACGACACAGAGACAGTCCTGCCCTGTGACATAATTCATGACTCACCTCGAGTGCACAAGTACGAAGAAAGAGAAGCCGAGCTCGATCGGCTGGATAGTCTGGACACCCTGGAGGAGGAGCGCTATGTGGCAAAAGCCTGTTCCGCATTTTATCAGCAACTGGCTCGCAGATACTAAAGCAGAGAAGTACGGGCCAAAACTTATAACGTTGGTGAGTTAGTTCTACGCCTGCCGGAGAAGAAAAGTCCAAGCTCGAGCCCAAATGGGAAGGACCCTTCATTATTGATCAAGTTTTGACTGGTGGAGCGTATCGTCTGTGGGATGCATCGAATAATCGACTTGAGCCGAACCCATGGAACGCAGCCAGGCTCCGAAGATTCTACGCCTAGCGCCGGGCTCTATGTTCGTCTCCTTCCTCTGTCCATTTTTTGCATATACATTATCTCTCTCGTTTCTCTTTCTTTCTCTCTTTTATTCTTTCTCTAGGCCTTCAAGGGCCAACTTGTGCCTCGCCTGCACATTATGGATGCGCTAGCCACGCTCATCATACCTGGGGGCTTCTTTCACAGAAGCTTAATTACTTATCTGGGCCTCATGCCCCGCACATGTGTTATACTTCCGCATGTACCTTTTTTCGCCATTATATGCATCGATATGACTTAAGTTTTGGCCAAGCTGGGTTGCCTGGCTCTTGTATTTATGCCCTACGTTCTCGTTAATTCGGCTAGGGCATAAGGGGAGCACCTCTGCGATTGTTACTGCCGGGTCAGCCGGATGTGTACCTCAGACTGGGTGAAGCCGAAATCTAGTGTTCTTAAGGGAATATTCGGTCGGTGAACAAAAGATGATTTTTATTTATTTTCCATATGTGCTCCCAGATGTTTTTCCCGCGTTTCCTATCGCAGTCTGGACATGCACTTTAGGGCATGCGTACCCAGGGAAAGGAACCCTTAACGGAACTATTCTCCTTGGAAGATGTTTCTTACTAACCATGTAATATAACATAACTAGTTGGGCACTTGTCTGTTCAAGCACTAATGACCCCTACGCCTGGTCTCCATGCATACCCCGGTTCTTATATAACTGCGCGGGTATTCGGATACACTCTGGACTATCGTGTCCCGAGGTTGAAGCGAAAAGGTCAGCCATGACAAATGATCTACAATCCGGCTAGAAGGCATTATACATGTCACTTTAAATTACATAGTCATGCAGACTAACTAAATTCCTCTTCTATACCATCCAACATGCGGTCTAGCCTACAATCCTGCTGGGAATACTTTGCGGCTAATTCTACTTGCCCATAAACTAAGCTAATGGGGATCTCTTTTCCGTCGGGCCCCACTGGTCCGACCCCGGTCATGTGATTTGGGTCAGCCTTGGTATACCGCGTCTTCACCATGGCCCAGGCTTCCCTGGCACCTTGACGGCAGACCGATATCTTCCATAATCGGAAGCGCCGCCGCGCTCCCTTGAGCTTCTCCGTAAGCTCTGCAATGCCTTCTGGCAGGGAGATGGATGGCCACAAGGCCTGGGCAACACCTTGCATCACCTGCCGAACTTGTTCGTGCAGTTGTGAGAGCTCAGATAGAAGATCACCCGCAGACCCGGGCATTTCCTCCGCGGGACGACCCGTCAGCATACCTACAGACATAACGCTGTTAGCCGGTTTCTTCACCGAACTCCTTCAAAAGGATTCGTTCAAGCACTTACTGAAAATGCCGCGTCGAAGCCGCTTATTCTCCTTCTCGGAGTCCGCAAGCTGGGCTCGAACATATTTTAGTTCCACACTCAGCTTGGTATTGGTGTCTTGGAGATTGTTTTTCTCCCGCCTGACCTCAGTTAGCACGCGTTCGCCAGCCTTTAGCTGTCGCATGACATGCTGGTCCTCCGGATTTTCTTTGGATTCATCTACAACATCTATTGTTAGATCTGCAGCCACGCCGCACACTATATGGTAACCAACATTCTTTAAAGTAAATGTTACCAGCGGGGGACTTTTTCGGTTCCTTCAATGCAGTAACAGCGGCCCGCAGTTGGGTCTTGCATTCTTCCAGCTCTTGTGATAGCCGAGTATTCTTCTCTGTAAGAACCTGCACAATAAAGAAGATCCTTAAATCAGTTCTGCTAACTGTTTCAAGTCTCAGGGGCTACTGATACATATAATCGTCAGATTTACTTACCCGTACATCCTTTACATACTAATCTGTGGCTCTGGCTAGACCATCTTGAGCAGCACGGAGGTACGCCTTTCCAGAATTGAAGGCATCAAATGCCTCTGGTGAGAAACAAGCGTCGCGGAGTACAGCCCGGCGGCGTCTATGATTCATGGCGCTTTCCACTTTTGAATTTGTGGAGGATAATCTATCCACATCCTCTGTAGGGGGATTATCCGGCGTCCGCCCCATATCGGCTTCTGCCTCTATGTCTGGCCCTGGAGCCCGACTGGTAGAAGCGTGATCGGCAGCATCACCGGACATATTCCGGCGAGCATTTTTTCTGTTAAAGAAACATGGGCGTCATTACATTTTGAGAAAGACGATAACCACGGAGCGGGGTTTCTGTTATACCTTTGCGCCGGCGTCTCCATCCTGACCGCCTTCCTTTTTGGCCTGCCCAGCCTCGATGCCTCTTGTTGGTGAGTTGCTGCGGGTTCGGCAGGGCGTCCCGAATGCCTTCCCTGTAAAAACACCATGTATATATGGTAGGTGAAGTGCCTAAAAGGGGATTCTAGTTTTTGAAGTTGGGATTTTTTTGTTTTTCTTACGTGCGATGCAGGAAGCAGTCCGGGGTAGTCGGCCGTAATGGCCACCATGGCATCGTCGCAGCTTAACTGATAGAACTGCCGATCTATTAGCTCCATGAATATATCCGGATCTTCTTCGAGTCCGGAGTCGAGGGCCGGTCAGGGTCCTCTGGTTGTGGGGAGGGGCTGCTGACCTCCTTTATGGCTTTTCGCAGTTCCTGCCGCAAAATGGCAAGGTGAATACCTACGACAAAGAATGCGGGAAGAATGGGAGTGAGGAGATATAACTCACCTAGCTTGGAGGGTTGTACATGGAGAATCCATCCCGAGGCTTGATGCGGATGAATTCCTCTTCCTCTCCCTTGAACAATTCGGACATAATTTTTGCTAAGGCGGCGGCATTGTCCGGACCCTTACGCCCGCAATGGGTGGCGTCATCCGCCCCGTTAAAACACCACAAGGGGTGCCCTCGATATTGAAGTGGTTGCACTCCCCGCATTATGCATATCGACATGACTTCGATCACTGTCAATCCTGATTGAGCCAGTGCTTTAATCCGGTTCATCAGGTAAAGGACTTCTCCGTTGTCTTCCTCCTGGGGGCTCCGTGGGCGCCAACTTCGGCGTTTCTTCATAGGAGCATTGCTGAACTCAGGAAGACCCCACCGAACAGGGTCCGGAAGGGGAACGTCCTCCAAATAAAACCATTCCGAAGGCCAGTCTTCGGACGTCTTCTTTGGGGTACCAGACAGATATCCGGTTCCGGTGATGCGCCATACTTCGGATCCTCCCACTTGATAAAGTGACCCCCTCTGTGTGTGAGGGACGAGGCAAAATAGCCTTTTCCACAGCTCGAAATGAGCCTCGCAGCCCAGGAACAACTCACAGAGAGCAACATAGCCGGCGATGTGTAGAATAGAGGCAGGGGTGAAATTGTGTAATTGGAGGCCGTAGAACTCCAGGAGCCCGCGGAGGAACGGGGACAAGGCAGGGGTGAAATAAGGGACAAGGCAGACCCGCTCCCCCGTAGTGGGACTAGGAAAGCTCTCCGCTTTCTCCCCGCCATTGTAGGTGGCAAGCCCAGCTCGAACGGGCACCATATACGTCGGAGGGAGAAATCCCTTAGTCTGTAGTTCGACTAATCGACTGTGTGGGACTGAACACCTCTCCCAATCACCGGGCTTAGGGCTACGGGGGCGGGAGGAGGAGCTGCGGAGGACAGCCATGCTGGAATGGATCTTTCTGAAATGCGCTCTGATGGATTCTCGCTGGAGGGGAGGATGGTATGGATCGGATCTAAGAATCCCCATCCCTTTAATAAACCATTTAGTTATTTGGCTAGGGGGCGAATGTAAAAACGCCCTGGCACCTCGTATTCATTCGACGCATGGAGATAGCCCTTATTGGGCACATAAGCCAAGAGGTTCAACATTTATGAGGCGGGACACTGCTTACGAACATTCAAAAACTGGAGAAGAACCCGCCTTGCAATGCCGAAGACAACACTGCGCGCCGGACTCATCGTCATTGAAGCCTGGTTCGGGGGCTACTGAGGGAGTCCTGGATTAGGGGGTATCCGGACAGCCGGATTATATCCTTTGGCCGGACTATTGGACTATGAAGATACAAGATTGAAGACTTCGTCTCATGTCCGGATGGGAGTCTACTTGGCGTGGAAGGCAAGCTAGGTAGTACGGATATGGATATCTCCTCCTTTGTAACCGACCTTGTGTAACCCTAGCCCCCTCCGGTGTCTATGTAAACCGAAGGGTTTTAGTCCGTAGGACGACATATATCATACCATAGGCTAGCTTTTAGGGTTTAGCCTCTCCGATCTCGTGGTAGATCAACTCTTGTAATACTCATATCATCAAGAATAAGTCAAGCAGGACGTGGGGTTTTACCTCCATCAAGAGGGCCCGAACCTAGGTAAAACATCATGTCCCCTGCCTCCTGTTCCCATCCACCTTAGACGCATAGTTCGGGACCCACTACCCGAGATCCGCCGGTTTTGACACTGACATCGGGTTATCAAGACCATGTGTTTCTTCAGTAGGTGATGGATTAAAACCATATATTTCTTCAACAGGCGGTAAATTAAGACCATGTATTTCTTCAATAGGAGGCAAATTCTTAACATCTTCAGCTTTAATACCCTTTTCTTTCATGGATTTCTTTGACTCTTGCATATCTTCAGGACTGAGAAATAGAACACTCCTTTTCTTCGGAGTTGGTTTAGGAATAGGCTCAGGAGTTGGCTCAGGAAGTGTCCAATTATTTTCATTTGTCAACATATTATTCAATAGAATTTCAGCTTCATCCGGTGTTCTTTCCCTGAAAACAGAACCAACACAACTATCTAGGTAATCTCTGGAAGCATCGGTTAGTCCATTATAAAAGATATCAAGTATTTCATTTTTCTTAAGAGGATGATCAGGCAAAGCACTAAGTAATTGGAGAAGCCTCCCCCAAGCTTGTGGGAGACTCTCTTCTTCAATTTGCACAAAATTATATATATCCCTTAAGGCAGCTTGTTTCTTATGATCAGGGAAATATTTAGCAGAGAAGTAATAAATCATATCCTGGGGACTATGCACACAACCACGATCAAGAGAAATAAACCATATCTTAGCATCACCCTTTAATGAGAACGGGAATATTTTATGGATATAAAAGTAGCGAGTTCTCTCATCATTAGTGAACAGGGTGGCTATATCATTTAATTTAGTAAGATGTGCCACACCAGTTTCAGATTCATAGCCATAAAAAGGATCAGATTCAACCAAAGTAATTATATCAGGATCAATAGAGAATTCGTAATCCTTATCAGTAACAAAGATAGGTGAAGTAGCATAAGCAGGATCATATTTCATTCTAGCATTCAGAGTTTTTTGTTTAAGCTTAGCTAATAATTTCTTAAGATCACTTCTATCATTGCAAGCAAGAAAGTCTCTATTAGTTTCTTCATCCATAACATAGCCCTCAGGCACAACAGGTAATTCATATTTATTAGGAGAGCCTTCATAATCACTTCATCAGTATTATCAGTTTCAATAATTTCATTCTCTCTAGCCCTAGCAAGTTGTTCATCAAGAAATTCACCAAGTGGCACAGTAGTATCAGGCATAGAAGTAGGATCATCATAAGTATCATGCATAGCAGAAGTGGCATCATCAATAATATGTGACATATCAGAATCAATAGCAGAAGTAGGTTTAGGTGTCGCAAGCTTACTCAAAACAGAAGGTAAATCAAGTGCAGAGCTAGATGGCAGTTCCTTACCTCCCCTCGTAGTTGAGGGATTAATAATGGTTTTTGGATCTCTCAAGTTCTTCAATATGATAAGCAGATATAAATCCCAAGTGACTCAGTGAATAGAGCTATGCTCTCTGGCAACGGCGCCAGAAAATAGTCTTGATAACCCATAAGTATAGGGGATCGCAACAGTTTTCGAGGGTAGAGTATTCAACCCAAATTTATTGATTCGACACAAGGGGAGCCAAAGAATATTCTCAAGTATTAGCAGCTGAGTTGTCAATTCAACCACACCTGGAAACTTAATATCTGTAGCAAAGTGTTTAGTAGCAAAGTAATATGATAGTAGTGGTAACGATAGCAAAAGTAACAGTAGGAAAAGTAATGTTTTAGGTATTTTGTAGTGATATAACAATAGCAACAGAAAAGTAAATAAGCGAAGAACAATATATGGAAAGCTCGTAGGCAATGGATCGGTGATAGAAAAATATGCCAGATGTGGTTCATCATGTAACAGTCATAACCTAGGGTGACACAGAACTAGCTCCAATTCATCAATGTAATGTAGGCATGTATTCCGAATATAGTCATACATGCTTATGGAAAAGAACTTGCATGACATCTTTTGTCCTACCCTCCCGTGGCAGCGGGGTCCTAGCATAAACTAAGTGATATTAAGGCCTCCTTTTAATAGAGTAGCGGACCAAAGCATTAACACATAGTGAATACATGAACTCCTCAAACTACGGTCATCACCGGAAGTGGTCCCGATTATTGTCACTTCGGGGTTGCCGGATCATAACACATAGTAAGTGACTATAGACTTACAAGATAGGATCAAGAACTCACATATATTCATGAAAACATAATAGGTTCAGATCTGAAATCATGGCACTCGGGCCCTAGTGACAAGCATTAAGCATAGCAAAGTCATAGCAACATCAATCTCAGAACATAGTGGATACTAGGGATCAAATCCTAACAAAACTAACTCGATTACATGATAAATCTCATCCAACCCATCACCGTCCAGCAAGCCTACGATGGAATTACTCACGCACGGCGGTGAGCATCATGAAACTGGTGATGGAGGATGGTTGATGATGACGATGGCGACGGATTCCCCTCTCCGGAGCCCCGAACGAACTCCAGATCAGCCCTCCCGAGAGAGTTTAGGGCTTGGCGGCTGCTCCGTATCGTAAAACGCGATGAATCTTTCTCTGTGTTTTTTCTCTCCGAACACGAATATATAGGGTTGGAGTTGAGGTCGGAGGAGCTCTAGGGGGCCCACGAGGTAGGGGGCGCGCCTAGGGGGGCAGGCGTGCCCCCACCCTTGTGGCTAGGGTGTGGCCCCCTGGCTTTGATCTTTTGCCAGTATTTTTTATTATTTCCAAAAATACGCTCCGTGGAGTTTCAGGTCATTCCGAGAACTTTTGTTTCTGCACATAAATAACACCATGGCAATTCTGCTGAAAACAGCGTCAGTCCGGGTTAGTTCCATTCAAATCATGCAAGTTAGAGTCCAAAATAAGGGCAAAAGTGTTTGTAAAAGTAGATACGACGGAGACGTATCAATAGTGTCATTGACAGAGTTCTTCAATCACTGCCACCAAGCTACAAGAGCTTCCTGATGAACTATAATATGCAAGGGATGGATAAGATGATTCCCGAGCTCTTCGCAATGCTAAAGGCTGCGGAGGTAGAAATCAAGAAGGAGCATCAAGTGTTGATGTTCAACAAGACCACCAGTTTCAAGAAAAAGGGTAAAGGCAAGAACGGGAACTTCAAGAAGAACAGCAAGCCAGTTGCTGCTCAAGTGAAGAAACCCAATTCTGGACCTAAGCCTAAGACTGAGTGCTTCTACTACAAAGGGACCGGTCACTGGAAGTGGAATTTCCCCAAGTATTTGGCGGATAAGAAGGATGGCAAGGTGAACAAAGGTATATGTGATATACATGTTATTGATGTGTAAGTTGTTGTTCTAAGAATGATCATGATGCCCTCATGTCCGTATTTTATTTTTATCGACACCTCTATCTCTAAACATGTGGACATATTTTTCGATTTCGGCTTTTCGCTTGAGGACAAGCGAGGTCTAAGCTCGGGGGAGTTGATACGTCCATTTTGCATCATGCTTTTATATCGATATTTATTGCATTATGGGCTATTATTACACATTATGTCACAATACTTATGCCTATTCTCTCTTATTTTACAAGGTTTACATAAAGAGGGAGAATGCCGGCAGCTGGGATTCTGGGCTGGAAAAGGAGCAAATATTAGAGACCTATTCTGCACAGCTCCAAAAGTCCTGAAACTTCACGGAAGACGTTTTCCAAATATATAAAAAATACCGAGAGCAAGAACTTCACCAGGGGGGCCACACCTTGCCAACGAGGGTGGGGGGCGCGCCCTACCCCCTGGGCGTGCCCCCTACCTCATGGGCCCCCTGGTGGCCCTCCGGTGGCCATCTTCTGCTATATGAAGTCTTTCGATGGGAAAAAATAACATAAGCCATCTTCTCGGACGAAACTCCGCCGCCACGAGGCGGAACCAATCTAGGGCTCTGCGGAGCTGTTCTGCCGGGGAAACTTCCCTCCCGGAGGGGGAAATCATCGCCATCGTCATCACCAACGCTCCTCTCATCGGGAGAGGGCAATCTCCATCAACATCTTCATCAGCACCATCTCCTCTCAAAACCCTAGTTCATCTCTTGTATCCAATTCTTGTCTCCAAGTCCGGGATTGGTGCTAGTAGGTTGCTAGTAGTGTTAATTACTCCTTGTAGTTGATGCTAGTTGGTTTAAATTGGTGGAAGATCATATGTTCAGATCCTATATGCATATTAATACCCCTCTGATTATGAACATGTTTATGCTTTGTGAGTAGTTACTTTTGTTCCTGAGGACATGGGAGAAGTCTTTCTATTAGTAGTCATGTGAATTTGGTATTCGTTCGATATTTTGATGAGATGTATGTTGTCTCTCCTCTAGTGGTGTTATGTGAACATCGACTACATGACACCTCACCATTGTTTGGGCCTAGAGGAAGGCATTGGGGAGTAATAAGTAGATGATGGGTTGCTAGAGTGACAGAAGCTTAAACCCTAGTTTATGCGTTGCTTCGTAAGGGGCTGATGCTTGCAATAGAGTTAATCATAAGTGGTATGCTTGTCCAAGTAAGGGCAGCACCCAAGCACCGGTCCACCCACATACCAAATTATCAACGTACCGAACGGGAATCATATGAGCATGATGAAAACTAGCTTGACGATATTCCCATGTGTCCTCGGGAGCGCTTTTCTCTATATAAGAGTTTGTCCAGTGTAACACCCTCAATGCGACTATAGCTCCCACGTGTCGAGGCACGACTTAGAGACATGATCGCATTGAAGGCATATGTCGCAAGTTAGGCAATCTTCACAACATCCCATGTAATGTAAATAATAAAGGGGAGATAACATAGTTGGCTTACACTCGCCACGTCAATCAAGTACATAAATAACATTACATCATCCAAACACTCATGGCACGACTACGGCGCCAAAATAAAAGAGAACCCAACATGCGACAATGGCCCCGTTCACCCCCAACTGGGCACCACTACTGATCATCGGGAAAGGAAACATAGTAACGTTGAGAGTCCTCGTCGAACTCCCACTTGAGCTCAAGCGTGTCTCCTGGAGCGGAATCATCAGGCCCTGCATCTGGTGTAATAGTAATCTGTGAGCCACAGGGACTCAGCAATCTCGCACCCTCGCGATCAAGACTATTTAAGCTTGTAGGTAAGGCAAGGTAAAAAAATATGTGGAGCTGCAGCAAGCGACTAGCAAGTATGGTGGCTAACTTATTTGCAAAAGAGAGCGAGAAGAGGAGGCAAAGCGCGAGCGAGAAACTATAGAGCAACCTGCGCAAACATTACTCCAACACCGTGTCCGCTTCCCGGACTCCGCCGAGAAGAGGCCGTCACGGTAACACACTCAGTTGATTCATTTTAATTAAATTAAGGTTCAAGTTATCTACAACCGGACATTAACAAATTCCCATCTGCCCATAACCGCGGGCACGGCTTTCGAAAGTTCAAATCCCTGCAGGGGAGTCCCAACTTAGCCCATTACAAGCTCTCACGGTCAACGAAGGAATAGACCTCCTCCCAAGACGTTCCGATCAGACTCGGTATCTCGGTTCTTCAAGACACTTCGACAGGTTAAAACAAGACCAGCAACACTGCCCGAATGTGCCGACAAATCCCGATAGGAGCTGCACATATCTCGTTCTCAGGGCACACTCAGAAGAGACTAGCTACGAGTAAAACCAACCCTCAAGTTTCCCCGAGGTGGCCCCGCAGGCAGCTCAGTTCGGACCAACACTCAGTGGAGCACTGGCCCGGGGGGGGGGGGTTAAAATAAGATGACCCTTGGGCTCCGGTAACCCAAGGGAAAAAGAGGCTAGGTGGCGAATGGTAAAACCAAGGTTGGGCATTTCTGGAAAAGCTTTAATCAAGGCGAACTATCAAGGGGTTCCCATTATAACCCAACCGCGTAAGCAACGCAAAATCCGGGAACATAACACCGATATGACGGAAACTAGGGCGACAAGAGTGGAACAAAACACTAGGCGAGAGGCCGAGCCTTCCACCCTTTACCAAGTATATAGATGCATTAAGATAACAAGATAATATAATGATATCCCAACAAGTAAATAAATGTTCCAACAAGGAACGGCCTTCCAATCTTCACCTGCAACTAGCAACGCTATAAGAGGGGCTGAGCAAAGCGGTAACATAGCCAATCAACGATTTGCTAGGACAATGATGGGTTAGAGGCTGGACATGGCAATTTGGGAGGCTTGAAAGCAAGTGGTAGGCATCGTAGCAATGGCATAGCAAAATAGCGAGCAGACTAGCATAGCAAAGATAGTAGTGATTTCGAGGGTATGATCATCTTGCCTGCACAGTTGTCAGAGTTGACTGGATCCTCGAAAGCAAACTCAACGGGCTCCTCGTTAGAGAACTCGTCTCCCGGCTCTACCCAAACAAGACAAACAAGCAACAAGGGCACAATCAACCACGTGCAAACTCAAACAACACAATGCAAAGATGATATGCTATGCGGGATGCGATGCGGGATGCAAAATGCAAGATATGATAGGAAATGCATGAACCTGGCCTCAAATTGGAAATCCAAGTGTGCCACTGGAAAGATGAGATGAAATCGCTTGAAAACGATATAAAGAACGCCGGAATCGGAGTTACGGTTTGGAAATGGCAAGCGATTCAAAAATGACACCGGTCTGCGATTTACAGCAAGTAGCCAACTAAATGCAATGAGATGAACATGCTACAGCAACCAAACATGACAACAAAATACATGGCAGGGTTGCATACAAGATGCTTAACAAAAGTCTAGCACTGAGCTACGGCCAAATCATTCATTAACAGGTTCAAAGAAGCATGGCAAAAATGCATATGACAAACAGATCTCAGACTTAGTGAAATCAACACTTGTCTGGAATTTCAGATCAGGTAGCCCTCTTCGGAGCAACCAAACTATATGCTACACAATCTGAACACGGCAAAGTAAAGCATGGCCTGGAGCTACTCAAATAGCTTAACAAAAGTCCCTTAGTGACCTTGAGCCAAAAGGGAACAGAAAATACAATTGCAAGCATGTGAACATAGCAAAAATATAATCAGTTTTTAGACTTTGTGAAAACTGGCACATGCTGAAATATAACTCAAGTAGGCATGTTTACGAGCTTGATGCACTCACTACGGTGCAAGTCATGGCAAGACAAGCATACACCCATCAAGAAGGCACAAAATTCAATCTAGACATGGCAAGAACAATAGCATAGCATACACGGATCAACTACAACATCATCGGCAAAATTGCAAACAAGTTGACAATCTGCCTAGATTCACAAAGTAGCAAAAGTAGAGCTCGATTGACTCAAGCTAGGGTGCTCCATAATTCCAAACAAAGACATGGATGGATAGAGCACTACAATATTAACAAAACATCCTTACTGATCATCCTCAAAAGAGGCACGGATCACTAGGAAACAACATGAACATACGGCATCATGAAATAAACAGATCAAGGACTTAGTGGAAATGATAAGTCCCTGAAAACAGAATTAACAAGTGCACCACTTTGCAAGCTTGTGCTAGTCACCACACACATCACAAAAATACATGGGTTGCACCTCTGGAAAGATGACAAAACCCTTAACAAAACACATGTAGAGCATCAGGGCATATCATGCACACATTAATCATGGCAAAAATGACAAAAACCTAAACGGATTAGCAGATCTGACAATTATCTCAAGTAGCCCTCTTCTAACAGCATTTCGGGCATAAAGATGAACTCAAATAAAAATGATGCAATGGAATGAAATGATGTACTCTCAGAGATGAACATTTTGATATGCTATATGCATGAATCGGGGCTACGGATGCAAAGTTACGAGGCTATGAACAGGGGCACTTGGATTTGGAATTTAGGGACTTAGACGAAATTTACCACCGGATCTAGGGTTGACCCGGCACGCAGATCGAGGCAGCAGCGCGCACTGTTCACTGGAGGGGATGGAGCTCGCCGGAGCCGGCATTGAGGAGGGAGGAGGCGGCCGGAGGGTGCGGCGTCGGCGGCGGAGATCCGCGGGGCGGCGGCGGCTTGGCGGTGGCGTGGGCCGGGAGGCGCGGGGCGGCGCGGCCGCGGTCGTCGCCGGCGAGGGGCGAGGCGGCCGCCGGCGAGGGCGCGCGGGGGCGGCGCGGTGGCGCGGGCCGGGAGGAGCAACGGCAGCGGGGCGCGGTAGGTGGCGGTGGGCGGGAGCGGGCCGCGGGGGCCGGATCTGGGCTCCCGGGCCGCGGCGGCGGCTGGCGGCGGAGTGCCACGTGGCGGCCCCAGGTTGGGGCGGCGGCGACGTCCGGCGTGGGGCGGACAATGTCCGGCCGCGCGGAAACAAAAATTAGGGTTTCGGGAAGGGGGAAGATCCGGATTCGGAGGGGGTCTAGTTTTATAGGTAGAGAGAGCTAGGAGAGTCCAAATGAGGTGCGGTTTTCGACCACGCGATCATGATCGAACGCTCTAGATGATGGAGCAGAGTTAGGTGGGTTTTGGGCCAAATTGGAGGGGTGTTGGGCTGCAACACACACGAGGCCTTTTCGGTCCCTCGGTTAACCGTTGGAGTATCAAACGAAGTCCAAATGATACGAAACTTGACAGGCGGTCTACCGGTAGTAAACCAAGGCCGCTTGGCAAGTCTCGGTCCAATCCGGAAATGTTTAATCTCCACACACGAAAGAAAGCTAGAAATGACCACCGGAGGAGAACGAAGCGCCGGAATGCAAAACGGACAATGGGGAAAATGCTCGAATGCATGAGACGAACACGTATGCAGATGCAATGCACATGATGACATGATATGAGATGCATGACAACGACAACAACACACGGAGATAAAGAACCCGAACCCGAGGAAATAAATTAACTTAACGCCGGAAACGGCAAGAGTTGGAGTACAAATTGGGAAAGTTATATCCGGGGTGTTACAACACTCCACCACTATGAAAAGATCTCATCCCGAGATCTAGGACTGAAAGAACGCTGGGTACTCAGAACGGAGGTGATCCTCGCGTTCCCAGGTAGCTTCATAGTCGGAATGGTGTGACCACTTGACTTTGAGAAATTTGATTGACTTGTTGCGAGTCTTGCGTTCAGTCTCTTCAAGAATAGCAACTGGGTGCTCATGATAAGAGAGATCTTCTTGGAGCTCAATGTCCTCGAAGTTGATGATGCGGTCAGGAGTCTTGAAGCACTTTCGAAGCTGAGAGACATGGAACATGTCATGAACATTTGCAAAGTTTGAAGGAAGCTCGAGTTGATAGGCGAGGTCGCCTCTCTTGCTGACAATCTTGAAAGGTCCCACGTATCTAGGGGCAAGCTTCCCTTTGATACCGAAGCGACGAGTACCTTTCATAGGAGAGACGCGGAGGTACACATGATCTCCGATCTCGAGAGCCAAATCACGGTGCTTACTATCATAGTAGCTCTTCTGGCGGGATTGGGCTGCTTTGAGGTTATCACGAATGACTTTGCACATTTCTTCTGCCTCTGTGATTAAGTAATTACCCAAAAGCTGACGTTCACCGGTTTCAGACCAGTTGAGAGGGGTACGGCACTTCCTGCCATACAGAATTTCAAATGGGGCCTTGCCCGAACTTGCTTGAAAACTGTTGTTGTAGGAGAATTCAGCATAAGGAAGAAAATCCTCCCACTTCATGCCGAAGGAGATCACACAAGCCCTGAGCATATCTTCAAGAATCTGGTTGACACG
Source organism: Triticum urartu (assembly GCF_003073215.2). Classification (NCBI taxonomy): domain Eukaryota; kingdom Viridiplantae; phylum Streptophyta; class Magnoliopsida; order Poales; family Poaceae; genus Triticum; species Triticum urartu. The sequence continues at coordinate 140,444,222 of NC_053026.1, forward strand.
CTCGACTTGACCGCTAGTTTGAGGATGGAAAGCTGTGCTGAAGCGGATGTTGGTGCCCATGGCCTTCTGAAAAGAATCCCAAAACTTCGAGGTAAAGATGCTGCCCTGGTCTGAAGAGATCACTTGTGGAATACCGTGCAGAGAGACAATACGAGAGGTATAGAGTTCCACCAATTGAGCTGCAGTGATCGACTCTTTGATAGGCAGAAAATGAGCCACTTTGGTGAGTTTGTCGATGACAATGAATATATCATCGTTGCCACGCTTGGACTTTGGAAACCCAGTCATGAAGTCCATTTCAATGTGGTCAAACTTCCATTCTGGAATGGCAAGAGGTTGGAGGAGACCAGCTGGCCTTTGGTGTTCTGCCTTCACTCTTCTGCAGACATCACATTCATTCACGAATTGAGCAATCTCGCACTTCATTCGAGTCCACCAATAAGCTTGCTTGAGGTCCTGATACATCTTCGTGCTCCCAGGGTGAATGGACAGGAGAGAATTGTGAGCCTCGTTCATGATCACTTTACGAAGTTCACCTTTGGGTACAACAATACGATCCTCGAAGAAGAGAGTATCCTTGTCATCAAGGCGGTAGCACTTGTACTTGGGTTGACTCTTGGCAATCCCAATCTTCACCTTTTTCACCATAGCATCAAGAAGCTGGGCTTGGCGAATCTGGTCTTCCAAGGTAGGAGAGACTTGAAGGTTGGCGAGGAAACCTTGAGGAACAACTTGCAGATTAAGTTTGCGGAAAGCTTCACAAAGCTCGGGTTGATAAGGCTTGAGTATCAGACTGTTGCAGTAGGCTTTCCTGCTCAATGCGTCAGCAATCACATTGGCCTTGCCTGGAGTATACTCGATACTCGGATTATACTCTTGAATCATCTCGACCCATCGAGTTTGCCTGAGGTTGAGATTAGGATGAGTGAAGATGTACTTGAGACTCTTGTGATCAGTGAAAATGTCCACTTTTCTTCCCAATAGAAGATGTCTCCAAGTCAAAAGAGCATGCACAACTGCCACCAACTCGAGATCATGAGTGGGGTAGTTCTTCTCATTAGACTTCAACTGGCGAGATGTATAAGCAACAACTTTCTTCTCTTGCATCAATACTGCGCCAAGACCTTGGAGAGAGGCATCACAAAAGACCTCGTACGGCTTGGATTCATCAGGCGGAGTCAGAACTGGAGCAGTGATCAATTTCTCTTTCAAAGTGTTGAAAGCAATGTCACACTCCGGAGACCAAACGTACTTGACGTGCTTCTGGAGAAGATTTGAGAGAGGCTTCGCGATCTTAGAAAAGTTTTCAATGAATCTTCGGCAATAGCTTGCGAGACCGAGGAAGCTACGGAGTTGCTTCACGTTCTGAGGAGGTTCCCAATTCACAATTGCAGACACCTTCTCAGGATTCACGGCAATGCCCTTGGCAGAGATGATATGACCAAGATAAAGAACCTCATCGAGCCAAAATTCACACTTGGAGAACTTTGCATAGAACTGATGTTTCCTGAGCTTATCGAGTACCAAACGCAAGTGCTTGGCATGATCTTCCTTGTTCTTCGAGAAAACCAGAATGTCGTCGAGATAGACCAAAATGAAGTCATTGGTGTAGACGTTGAAGATGAAGTTCATCATACGAGAGAACGTCGGAGGAGCGTTGACGAGACCAAAAGACATGACAGTGTATTCATATGAACCAAAGCTTGTCCTGAAAGCCGTCTTGGGAATATCTTGCTCACGAATTCGAATCTGATGATAACCCATACGGAGATCAAGCTTGGAGAATACTTGAGCACCTTTGAGTTTATCGAACAGCTCATTGATGTTAGGAAGTGGATATTTGTTCTTGATGGTCTTCTTGTTCAATGGACGGTAATCAACACAAAGTCGGTCCGTTCCATCCTTGTTCTTCACAAAAAGAACACCACAACCCCACGGAGAAGAACTAGGCCGGATGAGACCCATTTTCTCTTGAATATCGAGTTGCTTGTTTAGCTCCTTCAACTCTTCAGGTCTGAGCTTGTAAGGACGTTTGCACACAGGTTCCGTGCCAGGCTCAAGATCAATAACGAATTCAACTGGCCGGTGCGGAGGCATTCCTGGGAGCTCTTCTGGAAAAACGTCTTGATATTCGCAAACGACTGGAATTTGAGAGATGGCATCTAATTCACCCCTCTCATTGAGAGAAAACAGACGGATGGTATTATCCCGAGCGGCAAAGACAATTACATCCTCAGACGAATGAGTCAATTGAATCTGCCTGGTAGCACAATCAAGCTGAGCCTTGTGCTTAGAAAGCCAATCCATTCCGAGAATAAGATCAATATCCGAGTTACCAAGAACCATTGGAGAAGCCAGAAACTTGAAATCACCCATCAAGATAGAAATATCCGGAACCATCATACTAGAACTCAGACGCTTAGCCGGAGAGACGGCTTGCATAGCTCTGGGTAAAGCCTTAGTAATAAAATTGTTCTCCGATGCAAATGGGAATGACATGAAGGAATGCGATGCACCAGAGTCAAAAAGAACTTTTGTGGGAATATCATTAACAGGAAGGTTACCCATGATCACATCTGACGAATCCTCTGCCTGAGCTGCATTCATCAAGTTGACCTTGGCGTGCTTGGGGTTATGCTTGACCACAACTGTACTTGCTGATCTGACAGGAGGAGGAGGAGGAAGACGCCTCTGGTTGAGACAATTGTTGGCATAGTGACCCTTCTGTTGGCACTTGTTGCACGTGACCTCTGAAAGCGGACGGTGATACGGAGCACTCGATCTTGGAGCTTGAGACGAAGTCTTGTTCTGAAAGCCAGGGTTGGGTGGGTGGGAAGAACCACTACCACCTTTGCTCTTCTGCTGATACGGCTGACGGAACGGAGGAGGAGGAAGCCAATACTTCTGCTGCTTGGCCACTTGAGTAGAGGAAGAAGGAGTAACATCTCTGACTCGCTTCTTGGAAGCATCACACCTCAACTGAGCAGCCTCTTGCTTCAGTGCCATGTTGTAGAACTCATCATATCTCAAGGGCTCAAAGAGGACAAGAGCTAACTGAATTTCTTCTCTGAGACCAACCATGAACTGGTATATCATGCTCTTCTCATCAGGGACGTCCTGCTTGGCAAAGCGGGCGAGCTTTTGGAACAACTTGTTGTAGTCATAGACAGACAAAGAGCCTTGCTTCAGGTTGCAGAATTCCTCACGCTTGCTTTCAACCACGCTCTGGGGAATATGATGAGCTCGGAAATCTCGACGGAAATCATCCCAAGTGATAACACGTCCACCTCTGGAGTCCTTGTACTGCTGGAACCATTCTGCAGCTTGATGTTTGAGTTGGAAGGAAGCAAACTTGACAAAGTCCTCAGGCCTGACGTTACTGCACTCGAAATGCTTGCACAGATCCACAAGCCAATCGTCAGCATCGGTTGCCTCAACACAATTGCTGAAAGTATTTGGCCCATTAGCAAGGAACTGGTTGAGTGTAGCAAAGTGATTCTGATTGTTGCCTTGATTCCCTTGGTTGCCTTGATTGAGCTCTTGGAGAATTTGCATGATCAACTGTGTGTTTGCATTGGTTGTGGCCATCACAGCTTGCCATGCCTCCGGAGGAGGTGGAGGTGGTGGCGGATCAGGATTCGGAGTCGTGCGCGTTGGAGGAGCCATCCTGAAGAGGTTGACCACCATTAGCACATTGACAGACAAATATTGAAGCTGAATCCAACGTAATGAAAATTGCAACATATAGTCTTCACATCCAAACAAAATGAACGAATGCATTCCTCTTGAAATGGTCACATATCCATAAATTGAGAAGCCACGTAGAATTAAGGTAGAGAAATAATTCAACAAGGTACGGATCATGAACGAATAATCGGTAAGAAATCCCAATCTCAAACCAATATCCGTGGAAGAAGAACTAGAGCTACAAGAATTCCCACCTATGAAACTCCCGAACCTTTCCGGTTATGTAATCAGGTGTTGGGGATACAGGGGAAGCATAATATCTCACCCAAACTAGCAAATCCTACATCCAGCTGTATCCATCCTTCAACACATAACCAAGAAACCTTCGGAAAACATCTACCTCAACCTTCGAAAAGCATCCGTTATACAAGTTATGGCGATACTCCCGAACCCCCGCCCCAGTACTGGGTGGCGTCGAGGTTATCTCACCAACGAACTGCATAAAAGAGATTTTCGATGTCGGCGTACTAAACTCAGGTATTCCAGAACTGCAACGATAAAATTATGACGACAACACCTCAGAGCTCAACTCCCCGGGACACTTCCACTAAACCCCTGACAGGAGGCACCAAGACAATGTTCTCATCATAAAACCATCGGAACGATTCCAAGATACCCGCGTGATCCTAAATTTTTTTTTAGTGAAATTTGAGAAGAGAAGAGTCAAAACTCTACGTCAGGATGCCTTACCAGAGCGATGAGGAGACTGGGAAGTAAAAAGAATTCCTAAACTCTCCGATATATAATTCCTAAATGACTCAAAACATTTTTCTAGACACAACTCGGCCACTAGAAACGATCAAGCAATGGGGCTCCTAAGCTCGGGGAAGGCTCTGATACCAACTTGTAACACCCTCGATGCGACTATAGCTCCCACGTGTCGAGGCACGACTTAGAGACATAATCGCATTGAAGGCATATGTTGCAAGTTAGGCAATCTTCACAACATCCCATGTAATGTAAATAATAAAGGGGAGATAACATAGTTGGCTTACACTCGCCACGTCAATCAAGTACATAAATAACATTACATCATCCAAACACTCATGGCCCGACTACGGCGCCAAAATAAAAGAGAACCCAACATGCGACAACGGTCCCATTCACCCCCAACTGGGCACCACTACTGATCATCGGGAAAGGAAACATAGTAACGTTGAGAGTCCTCGTCGAACTCCCACTTGAGCTCAAGCGCGTCTCCTGGAGCGGAATCATCAGGCCCTGCATCTGGTGTAATAGTAATCTGTGAGCCACAGGGACTCAGCAATCTCGCACCCTCGCGATCAAGACTATTTAAGCTTGTAGGTAAGGCAAGGTAAAAAATATGTGCAGCTACAGCAAGCGACTAGCAAGTATGGTGGCTAACTTATTCGCAAAAGTGAGCGAGAAGAGGAGGCAAAGCGCGAGCGAGAAACTAGAGAGCAACCTGCGCAAACATTACTCCAACACCGTGTCCGCTTCCCGGACTCCGCTGAGAAGAGGCCATCACGGTAACACACTCAGTTGATTCATTTTAATTAAATTAAGGTTCAAGTTATCTACAATCGGACATTAACAAATTCCCATCTGCCCATAACCGCGGGCACGGCTTTCGAAAGTTCAAATCCCTGCAGGGGAGTCCCAACTTAGCCCATTACAAGCTCTCACGGTCAACGAAGGAATAGACCTCCTCCCAAGACGTTCCGATCAGACTCGGTATCTCGGTTCTTCAAGACACTTCGACAGGTTAAAACAAGACCAGCAACACTGCCCGAATGTGCCGACAAATCCCGATAGGAGCTGCACATATCTCGTTCTCAGGGCACACTCAGATGAGACTAGCTACGAGTAAAACTAACCCTCAAGTTTCCCCGAGGTGGCCCCGCAGGCAGCTCAGTTCGGATCAACACTCAGAGGAGCACTGGCCGGGGGGGGGGGGGTTAAAATAAGATGACCCTTGGGCTCCGGTAACCCAAGGGAAAAAGAGGCTAGGTGGTGAATGGTAAAACCAAGGTTGGGCATTGCTGGAAAAGCTTTAATCAAGGCGAACTATCAAGGGGTTCCCATTATAACCCAACCGCGTAAGCAACGCAAAATCCGGGAACATAACACTGATATGACGGAAACTAGGGCGGCAAGAGTGGAACAAAACACTAGGCGAGAGGCCGAGCCTTCCACCCTTTACCAAGTATATAGATGCATTAAGATAACAAGATAATATAATGATATCCCAACAAGTAAATAAATGTTCCAACAAGGAACGGCCTTCCAATCTTCACCTGCAACTAGCAACGCTATAAGAGGGGCTGAGCAAAGCGGTAACATAGCCAATCAACGGTTTGCTAGGACAATGATGGGTTAGAGGCTGGACATGGCAATTTGGGAGGCTTGAAAGCAAGTGGTAGGCATCGTAGCAATGGCATAGCAAAAGAGCGAGCAGACTAGCATAGCAAACATAGTAGTGATTTCGAGGGTATGATCATCTTGCCTGCACAGTTGTCATAGTTGACTGGATCCTCGAAAGCAAACTCAATGGGCTCCTCATTAGCGAACTCGTCTCCCGGCTCTACCCAAACAATACAAACAAGAAACAAGGTCACAATCAACCACGTGCAAACTCAAACAACACAATGCAAAGATGATATGCTATGCGGGATGCGATGCGGGATGCAAAATGCAAGATATGACAGGAAATGCATGAACCTGGCCTCAACTTGGAAATCCAAGTGTGCCACTGGAAAGATGAGATGAAATCTCTTGAAAACGATATAAAGAACGCCGGAATCGGAGTTACGGTTTGGAAATGGCAAGTGATTCAAAAATGAGACCGGCCTGCGATTTACAGCAAGTAGCCAACTAAATGCAATGAGATGAACATGCTACAACAACCAAACATGACAACAAAATACATGGCAGGGATGCATACAAGATTATTAACAAAAGTCTAGCACTGAGCTACGGCCAAATCATCCATTAACAGGTTCAAACAAGCATGGCAAAAATGCATATGACAAACAGATATCAGACTTAGTGAAATCAACACTTGTCTGGAATTTCAGATCAGGTAGCCCTCTTCGGAGCAACAAAATTACATGCTACAGGATCTGAACATGGCAAAGTAAAGCATGGCCTGGAGCTACTCAAAGAGTTTAACAAAAGTCCCTTAGTGACCATGAGCCAAAAGGGATCAGAAAATACAATTGCAAGCATGTGAACATAGCAAAAACATAATCAGTTTTTAGATTGTGGAAACTGGCACATGCTGAAATATAACTCAAGTAGGCATGTTTACGAGCTCGATGCACTCACTACGGTGCAAGTCATGGCAAGACAAGCATACACCCATAAAGAAGGCACAAAATGAAATCTATACATGGCAAGAACAATAGCATAGCATGCACGGATCAACTACAACATCATCGGCAAAATTGCAAACAAGTTGACAATCTGCCCAGATTCAAAGTAGCAAAAGTAGAGCTCGATTGACTCAAGCTAGGGTGCTCCATAATTGCAAAAATAGACATGGATGGATAGAGCACTACAATATTAACAAAACATCCTTACTGATCATCCTCAAAAGAGGCACGGATCACTAGGAAACAACATGAACATACGGCATCATGAAATAAACAGATCAAGGACTTGGTGGAAATGCTAAGTCCCTGAAAACAGAATTAACAAGTGCACCACTTTGCAAGCTTGTGCTAGTCACCACACACATCACAAAAATACATGGGTTGCACCTCGGGAAAGATGACAAAACCCTTAACAAAACACATGTAGAGCATCAGGGCATATCATGCACACATTAATCATGGCAAAAATGACAAAAACCTAAACGGATTAGCAGATCTGACAATTATCTCAAGTAGCCCTCTTCTAACAGCATTTCGGGCATCAAGATGAACTCAAATAAAAATGATGCAATGGACTGAACTGATGTACTCTCAGAGATGAACATTTTGATATGCTATATGCATGAATCGGGGCTACAGATGCAAAGTTACGAGGCTATGAACAGGGGCACTTGGATCTAGAATTTAGGGACTTAGACGAAATTTACCACCGGATCTAGGGTTGACCCGGCACGCAGATCGAGGTGGCGGCGCGCACTATTCACCGGCGGGGATGGAGCTCGCTGGAGCCAGCGTTGAGGAGGGAGGAGGCGGCCGGAGGGTGCGGCGTCGGCGGCGCAGATCCGCGGGGCGGCGGCGGCTTGGCGGTGGCGTGGGTCGGGAGGCGCAGGGCGGTGCGGCCGCGGTCGTCGCCGGCGAGGGGCGAGGCGGCCACCGGCGAGGGCGCGCGCGGGCGGCGCGTTGGCGCGGGCCGGGAGGAGCAACGGCGGCGGGGCGCGGTAGGTGGCGGCGGGCGGGAGCGGGCCGCGGGGGCCGGATTTGGGCTCCCGGGCCGCGGCGGCGGCTGGCGGCGGAGTGCCACGTGGCGGCCCCAGGTTGGGGCGGCGGCGACATCCGGCGCGGGGCGGACAATGTCCGGCCGCGCCGAGACGAAAATTAGGGTTTCGGGGAGGGGGAAGATCCGGATTCGGAGGGGGTCTAGTTTTATAGGTAGAGGGAGCTAGGAGAGTCCAAATGAGGTGCGGTTTTCGGCCACGCGATCGTGATCGAACGCTCTAGATGATGGAGCAGAGTTAGGTGGGTTTTGGGCCAAATTGGAGGGGTGTTGGGCTGCAACACACACGAGGCCTTTTCGGTCCCTCGGTTAACCGTTGGAGTATCAAACGAAGTCCAAATGATACAAAACTTGACAGGCGGTCTACCGATAGTAAACCAAGGCCGCTTGGCAAGTCTCGGTCCAATCTGGAAATGTTTAATCTCCACACACGAAAGAAATCTAGAAATGACCACCGGAGGAGAACGAAGCGCCGGAATGCAAAACGGACAACGGGGAAAATGCTCAAATGCATGAGACGGACACGTATGCAGATGCAATGCACATGATGGCATGATATGAGATGCATGACAACGACAACAACACACGGAGACAAAGAACCCGAACCCGAGGAAAGAAATTAACTTAACGCCGGAAACGGCAAGAGTTGGAGTACAAATTGGGAAAGTTATATCCGGGGTGTTACATCCAGGCTTGTCCTTTGCTACAAAAAGGATTGGGCCACCTTGCTGCACCTTATTTACTTTTGTTACTTGTTGCTCGTTGCAAATTATCCTATCACAAAACTATCTGTTACCACTTGTTTCAGTACTCGCAGAGAATACCTTGCTGGAAACCGCTTATCATTTCCTTCTGCTCCTCGTTGGGTTCGACACTCTTACTTATCGAAAGGACTACGATAGATCCCCTATACTTGTGGGTCATCAAGACTCTTTTCTGGCGCCGTTGCCGGGGAGTGAAGCGCCTTTGGTAGGTGAAATTTGGTAAGGAAAAATTTATATAGTGTGCTGAAATTTACTGTCACTTGTTACTATGGAAAGTAATCCTCTGAGGGGCTTGTTCGGGGTATCTTCACCCCGACCAGTAGAGAAAAGAGTTGCTCCTCAACCTACTAAACCTACTGAAAATGGAAATGTTTGCTTTGAAATTCCCTCGGGTATGATAGAAAAACTGCTAGCTAATCCCTTTTTAGGATATGGAACAAAATATCCTGATGAGCATCTAATATATGTGGATGAAGTTTGTGGATTATTTAAGCTTGCAGGTGTACCCGGAGATGTTGTTAAGAAGAAGGTCTTCCCTTTATCTTTGAAGGGAGACGCATCGACATGGTATATACTATGTGATGATATGGGGTCTTGGAATTACAAACAATTGAAATTGGAATTTCATCAGAAGTTTTATCCTATGCATCTTGTTCATCGTGATTGCAATTATATATATAATTTTTGGCCTCGCGAAGGAGAAAGCATCGCTCAAGCTTGGGGGAGGCTTAAATCAATGTTATATTCATGCCCCAATCATGAGCTCTCAAGAGAAATTATTATTCAAAAATTTTATGCTCGGCTTTCTGATAACAATCGCACCATGCTTGATACTTCTTGTGCTGGCTCTTTTATGATGAAGACTATTGAATTCAAATGGGATTTATTGGAAAGAATTAAACACAACTCTGAAGATTGTGACCTCGACAAAGGTAAGGAGTCAGGTATGACACCTAGTTTTGATTGTGTTAAATCTTTTATGGATACCGATATTTTTCGTAAATTTAGCACTAAATATGGACTTGACTCTGATATAGTAGCTTCTTTCTGTGAATCTTTTGCTACTTATGTTGATCTCCCCAAGGAGAAGTGGTTTAAATATCATCCTCCCATAGAAGTAAAAGTAGCTACACCTATTAAAGTTGAAGAAACGATTGTCACTTATAATGATCCTATTGTTCCTACTGCTTATGTTGAGAAACCACCTTTCCCTGTTAGGATAAAGGATCATGCTAAAGCTTCAACTGTGGTTCGTAAAAGCAATATTAAAACTTATACACCTCATGAGCAAATTAAAGTTGAACCTGATATTGCTATTGTTAAAGATCTCTTGTCTGATAATATTGATGGGCATGTTATTTATTTCTGTGATGAAACTGCTAGAATTGCTAAACCCTGTGCTAAAGATAAACCTAGACCTGTGGTAGGCATGCCTGTTATTAGTGGGTGCCAGTGCTAGTGCAATACCTATTAGTCTATATAGAGAAATCATGGATGATATTGCACTTGTTGAGTTAGAGGATATTTATGTCACAATTAAACTTGCCAATAGAGATACTATTTCATCGATGGGAATTGTTAGAGATGTTGAAGTCTTGTGTGGGAAACCAAATATCCTGCTGATTTTCTTGTTCTTGGTTCCCCACAAGATAGCTTTTGTCCCATTATATTTGGCAGACCCTTCCTGAACACTGTTAATGCTACCATAGATTGCAAAAGGGATGTTGTTACTATCGGTTTAGATGATATGACTCATGAATTTAATTTCTCTAAATTTAGTAGACAACACCGTGAAGAAGAATTACCTAGTAAGGATGAAATTATTGGTCTTGCTTCTATTGCCGTACCTCCTAGTGATCCTTTAGAACAATATTTGCTAGACCATGAAAATGATATGTTTATGAATGAAAGAAGGGAAATAGATGAAGTATTCTTTAAACAGGAACCTATTCTGAAACACAATTTGCCTGTTGAAATCCTAGGGGATCCTCCTCCACCCAAGGGTGATCCCGTGTTTGAGCTTAAACCGTTATCTGATACTCTTAAATATGCTTATCTTGATGAGAAAAGGTTATATCCTGTTATTATTAGTGCTAACCTTTCAGAGCATGAGGAAGAGAGATTATTGAGAACTCTGAAGAAGCACCGTGCTACTATTGGGTATACTCTTGATGATCTTAAGGGCATTAGTCCCACTCTATGTCAACATAAAATTAATTTGGAAGAAGATGCTAAACCAGTTCATGATCATCAACGACGGCTGAATCCTAAAATGAAAGAAGTGGTCAGAAAGGAAATACTAAAGCTCCTTGAGGCAGGTATAATCTATCCCGTTGCTGATAGTCAGTGGGTAAGTCCTGTCCATTGTGTCCCTAAGAAGGGAGGTATTACTGTTGTTCCTAATGATAAAGATGAATTGATTCCTAAAAGAATTATTACAGGTTATAGGATGGTAATTGATTTCCGCAAATTAAATAAGGCTACTAAAAATGATCATTACCCCTTACCTTTTATCGATCAAATGCTAGAAAGATTATCCAAACATACACATTTTTGCTTTCTAGATGGTTATTCTAGTTTCTCTCAAATACCCGTGTCAGCCAAAGATCAATCAAAGACTACTTTTACATGCCCTCTTGGTACTTTTGCTTATAGACGTATGCCTTTTGGTTTATGTAATGCACCTGCTACCTTTCAAAGATGCATGATGGCTATATTCTCTGACTTTTGTGAAAATATTTGTGAGGTTTTCATGGACGACTTTTCTGTCTATGGATCTTCTTTTGATGATTGCTTGAGCAACCTTGATCGAGTTTTGCAGATATGTGAAGAAACTAATCTTGTATTGAATTGGGAAACATGCCACTTTATGGTTAATGAAGGTATTGTCTTGGGGCATAAAGTTTCTGAAAGAGGTATTGAAGTTGATAAAGCCAAAGTTGATGCTATTGAAAAGATGCCATGTCCCAAGGACATCAAAGGTATAAGAAGTTTCCTTGGTCATGCCGGAATTTATAGGAGGTTCGTTAAGGACTTCTCAAAAATTTCTCGGCCTCTGACTAATTTATTACAAAAAGATATACCATTTGTTTTTGATGATGATTGTGTAGAAGCATTCGAAATACTTAAGAAAGCATTAATCTCTGCACCTATTGTTCAGCCACCTGATTGGAATTTACCCTTTGAAATTATGTTTGATGCTAGTGATTATGCTGTAGGTGCTGTTCTAGGACAAAGAGTTGATAAGAAATTAAATGTTATTCAATATGCTAGTAAAACCCTAGACAATGCTCAAAGAAATTATGCTACCACTGAAAAAGAATTCTTAGCAGTTGGATTTGCTTGTGATATGTTCAGACCTTATATTGTTGATTCTAAAGTAACTATTCACACTGATCATGCTGCTATTAAATATCTTATGGAAAGAAAGATGCTAAACCTAGACTTATTAGATGGGTTCTCTTGCTACAAGAATTTGATTTGCATATTGTTGATAGAAAGGGAGCTGAGAACCCCGTTGCAGACAACCTGTCTAGGTTAGAAAATGTGCTTGATGACCCACTTCCTATTGATGATAGCTTTCCTGATGAGCAATTAAATGTCATAAATGCTTCTCATACTGCTTCATGGTATGCTAATTACATTGTTGCTAAGTTTATACCACCTAGTTTCACATACCAGCAAAAGAAAAAGTTCTTCTATGATTTGAGGCATTACTTTTGGGATGACCCACATCTTTATAAAGAAGGAGTAGATGGTGTTATTAGACGTTGTGTACCTGAGCATGAACAGGAACAGATCCTACGCAAGTGTCACTCCGAAGCTTATATGTTGGAGATAGAACTACAGATAAGGTATTGCAATCTGGTTTTTATTGGCCTACTCTCTTGAAGGATGCCCGTAAGTTTGTCTTATCTTGTGATGAATGTCAAAGAATTGGTAATATTAGTAGACATCAAGAAATGCCTATGAACTATTCACTCGTTATTGAAACCAATATTATTGAAACCGTAACCCTGGAGGAATACATAAGGGACACTTTTCAGAACGTTTCAGACTCCGAAAAGGAATAGGTACATGGTACGGTAAGTAAACTGACTCCAAAACAGTTTTAAGGCAATATTTATCCGTTTTGGAATATTTAGAAAAATAGAAAAATAAGTAGCAGTCCGGGAAGGACACGAGGGCTCCACGAGGGCGGAGGGTGCGCCCTACCCCCTGGGCGCACCCCCCTACCTCGTGGGCACCTCGTGTGCTCTCCGGACTCTGTTTTCGTACACGACACGTATTTTGGTCGGTAAAAATTCATTATATAATCTCTCGGAGGTTTTGACTCCTATATCATGCAAAAATCTCCTGTTTTTGTTTTGAGCTGTTTTTGTGACAGATCCAGGTCGTCATGTCGTCTTCAAGCGCCCCCAAGGACCAGTACTTCGAGAAGGTCATCAACCCCTACCTCGCAGAAATGATGCAACACCCTCAAACCATTGATATGCGTGAGGGGTTGTTGCACATCTGCGATGCTGAGGGACCAAGGAAGACCGAAAGCACGGAGGCATGCTCGAGGCATTGGAGCAAGAAGTTTCAAGTGTCAGGAGATGGTGGAGCATGGACTCGATTCCAATCACATCATGATCATGGAGTTCACCAACAACCACAAGCTGGACGTCAAGGACATTGGGGAGGCGATCTTCAAGCTTCATGAGAAAAACGAGCACCTCCAAGCCCAGATCTATGACTTGCACAATCAAAACTGTGAGTATGAATATAGATTCAAGAGGATGGGTTTGGCTGCAGATTTGAGGTTCCAGGAGACTAGGTCATCCTTCTATGATGGTGAGCCTATGCCTTGGAAGAAGGACGACAAGCCTACGCCATCAACAAAATCACCACCATCTCCACCAACAAAGAAGAATCGAGTATCTGGTATGGGCACTCTCCTTGGCAACTGCGAAGCTTGGGGGAGTGCCCCGGTATCGTATCACCATCACTTTTATCTTTACCGTTTTTCTTAGTTCGAGCCTTTTGGTAATATCTTGATCTAGTAGAATAAAAGTTCTTAGTATGATCTAGTCGTGAGTTTTGCTTTATAATTCTTCTATGTAATCGAGTCCGTGAGCTATATAATAAAGATTAGTTGAGTTAAGGGCTTGATTATTTTGCCATGATCTTAAGTGAATAAAAGAAAAGAGAAATAAATAAAAAGAAACAAAGAGATCATGTGAGTTTTATGGAGAGTAATGAGCTCACATAGAAAAGTATGATGAATAAAAGTTGTTGAGAGTTGACAAGCATAGTTTTGGTCATCATTGCAATTAATAGGAAGTAATAAAGAAAGAGAGGTCTTCACATATAGATATACTATCTTGGACATCTTTTATGATTGTGAGCACTCATTAAAATATGACATGCTAAAAGAGTTGACGTTGGACAAGGAAGACAACGTAATGGGTTATGTTTTCTTACATCTAAGATAAATTATATTGTCATGGATCATCCAACATAGTTGAGCTTGCCTTTCCCCCTCATGCTAGCCAAATTCATCGCACTAAGTAGAGATACTACTTGTGCTTCTAAATACCCCTAAACCAGTTTTGCCATGAGAGTCCACTATACCTACCTATGGATTGAGTAAGATCCTCTAAGTAAGTTGTCATCGGTGCAAAGCAATAAAAATTGCTCTCTAAATATGTATGACTTATTAGTGTGGGAGAAATAAGCTTTATACGATCGTGTGATATGGAAGAAATAAAAGCGACAGACTGCATAATAAAGGTCCATATTACAAGTGGCAATATAAAGTGACGTTCTTTCGCATTAAGATTTTGTGCATCCAACTATAAAAGCGCATGACAACCTCTGCTTCCCTCTGCGAAGGGCCTATCTTTTACTTTTATCTCCTACATTGCATAAGAGTCATGGTGATCTTCACCTTTCCTTTTTACATTTTATCCTTTGGCAAGCACAGTATGTTGGAAAGATCCTGGTATATATGGCTAACTGGATGTGAGTTTTCATGAACTATTACTGTTGGCATTAGCCTTGAGGTAAAACGTTGGGAGGCAAAACTATAAGCCCCTATCTTTCTCTGTGTTCGATTAAAAATCCATACCCATAAGTATTGCGTGAGTGTCAACAATTGTGAAAGACTATATGATAGTTGAGTATGTGGACTTGCTGAAAAGCTCTTATACATTGACTCTTTCCTATGTTATGATAAATTGCAATTGCTCCAATGACTGAGATTATAGTTTGTTAGTTTTCAATGAAGTTTACTATTCATACTTGAGATTGTGATTGAATTATTACTCTAGCATAAGAAATCATATGGAAAGAATTATATAAGTTGTTGCTCTAAGAATGATCATGATGCCTCATGTCCGTATTTTATTTTTATCGACACCTCTATCTCTAAACATGTGGACATATTTTTCGATTTCGGCTTTTCGCTTGAGGACAAGCGAGGTCTAAGCTTGGGGGAGTTGATACATCCATTTTGCATCATGCTTTTATATCTATATTTATTGCATTATGGGCTGTTATTACACATTATGTCACAATACTTATGCCTATTCTCTCTTATTTTTACAAGGTTTACATAAAGAGGGAGAATGCCGGCAGCTGGGATTCTGGGCTGGAAAAGGAGCAAATATTAGAGATCTATTCTGCACAGCTCCAAAAGTCCTGAAACTTCACGGAAGACGTTTTCCAAATATATAAAAAATACCGAGAGCAAGAACTTCACCAGGGGGGCCACACCTTGCCAACGAGGGTGGGGGGCGCGCCCTACCCCCTGGGCGTGCCCCCTACCTCATGGGCCCCCTGGTGGCCCTCCGGTGGCCATCTTCTGCTATATGAAGTCTTTCGATGGGAAAAAATAATAAGCCTTCTTCTCGGACGAAACTCCGCCGCCACGAGGCGGAACCAATCTAGGGCTCTGGCGGAGCTGTTCTGCCGGGGAAACTTCCCTCCCGGAGGGCGAAATCATCGCCATCGTCATCACCAACGCTCCTCTCATCGGGAGAGGGCAATCTCCATCAACATCTTCATCAGCACCATCTCCTCTCAAAATCCTAGTTCATCTCTTGTATCCAATTCTTGTCTCCAAGTCCGGGATTGGTGCTAGTAGGTTGCTAGTAGTGTTAATTACTCCTTGTAGTTGATGCTAGTTGGTTTAATTGGTGGAAGATCATATGTTCAGATCCTATATGCATATTAATACCCCTCTGATTATGAACATGTTTATGCTTTGTGAGTAGTTACTTTTGTTCCTGAGGACATGGGAGAAGTCTTTCTATTAGTAGTCATGTGAATTTGGTATTCGTTCGATATTTTGATGAGATGTATGTTGTCTCTCCTCTAGTGGTGTTATGTGAACATCGACTACATGACACCTCACCATTGTTTGGGCCTAGAGGAAGGCATTGGGGAGTAATAAGTAGATGATGGGTTGCTAGAGTGACAGAAGCTTAAACCCTAGTTTATGCGTTGCTTCGTAAGGGGCTGATTTGGATCCATATGTTTCATGCTATGGTTAGGTTTACCTTAATACTTTTGTTGTAGTTGCGGATGCTTGCAATAGAGTTAATCATAAGTGGTATGCTTGTCCAAGTAAGGGCAGCACCCAAGCACCAGTCCACCCACATACCAAATTATCAACGTACCGAACGGGAATCATATGAGAATGATGAAAACTAGCTTGACGATATTCCCATGTGTCCTCGGGAGCGCTTTTCTCTATATAAGAGTTTGTCCAGGCTTGTCCTTTGCTACAAAAAGGATTGGGCCACCTTGATGCACTTTATTTACCTTTGTTACTTGTTGCTCGTTACAAATTATCCTATCACAAAACTATCTGTTACCACTTATTTCAGTACTTGTAGAGAATACCTTGCTGGAAACCGCTTATCATTTCCTTCTGCTCTTCATTGGGTTCGACACTCTTACTTATCAAAAGGACTATGATTGATCCCCTATACTTGTGGGTCATCAATACACATATTCATAATATTGAAGCTAAAAGATGCAGAGTTAATAATGATAGTGCAACTTATTTGTGGCATTGCGGTTTAGGTCATATTGGTATAAAGCGCATGAAGAAACTCCATTCTGATGGACTTTTGGAATCACTTGATTATGAATCACTTGGTACTTGCGAACCATGCCTCATGGGAAAGATGACTAAAACGCTGTTCTCCAAAACTATGGAGCGAGCAACAGATTTGTTGGAAATCATACATACTGATGTGTGTGGTCCGATGAATGTTGAGGCTCGCGGTGGGTATCGTTATTTTCTCACCTTCACAGATGATTTGAGCAGATATGGGTATATCTACTTGATGAAACATAAGTCTGAAACATTTGAAAAGTTCAAAGAATTTCAGAGTGAAGTGGAAAATCATCGTAACAAGAAAATAAAGTTTCTACGATCTGATCGTGGAGGAGAATATTTGAGTTACGAGTTTGGTCTTCATTTGAAACAACGCGGAATAGTTTCACAACTCACGCCACCTGGAACACCACAGCGTAATGGTGTGTCCTAACATCGTAATCGTACTTTACTAGATATGGTACGATCTATGATGTATCTTACTGATTTACCGCTATCGTTTTGGGGTTATGCTTTAGAGACGGCTGCATTCACATTAAATAGGGCACCATCTAAATCCGTTAAGACGACACCTTATGAACTGTGGTTTGGCAAGAAACCAAAGTTGTCGTTTCTTAAAGTTTGGGGCTGCGATGCTTGTGTGAAAAAGCTTCAACCTGATAAGCTCGAACCCAAATCGGAGAAATGTGTCTTCATAGGATACCCAAAGGAGACTGTTGGGTACACCTTCTATCACAGATCCTAAGGCAAGACATTCATTGCCAAGAATGGATCCTTTCTAGAGAAGGAGTTTCTCTCGAAAGAACTGAGTGGAGGAAAGTAGAACTTGATGAGGTAACTGTACATGCTCCCTTATTGGAAAGTAGTTCATCACAGAAATATGTTCCTGTGACTCCTACACCAATTAGTGAGGAAGCTAATGATGAAGATCATATAACTTCAAATCATGTTACTACCGAACCTCGTAGGTCAACCAGAGTAAGATCCGCACCAGAGTGGTACGGTAATCATGTTCTGGAAGTCATGTTACTTGACCTTGACGAACCTACGAACTATGAGGAAGTGATGATGAGCCCAGATTCCGCAAAATGGCTTGAGGCCATGAAATCTGAGATGGGATCCATGTATGAGAACAAAGTGTGGACTTTGGTTGATTTTCCCGATGATTGGCAAAAGATCAAGAATAAATGGATCTTCAAGAAGAAGACTGACGCTGGCGGTAATGTTACTGTCTACAAAGCTCGATTTGTTGCGAAAGGTTTTCGACAAGTTCAAGGAGTTGTGATTAAGTCCGTCTGAATCATGTTAGCAATTGCCGCATTTTATGATTATGAATTTTGGCAAATGGATGTAAAGACTGCATTCCTGAATGGATTTCTGGGAGAAGAGTTGTATATGATGCAACCCAAAGGTTTTATCGATCCAAAGGGAACTAACAAAGTGTGCAAGCTCCAGCGATCCATCTATGGACTAGTGCAAGCATCTCGGAGTTGGAATAATCATTTTGATAGTGTGATCAAAGCATATGGTTTTATACAGACTTTTGGAGAAGCCTGTATTTACAAGAAAGTGAGTGGGAGCTCTGTAGCATTTCTAATATTATATGTGGATGACATATTGATGATTGGAAATGATATAGAATTTCTGGATAGCATAAAAGGATACTTGAATAAGAGTTTTTCAATAACAGACCTCGGTGAAGCTGCTTATATATTGGGCGTCAAGATCTATAGAGATAGATCAAGACGCTTAATTGGACTTTCACAAAGCACATACCTTGATAAAGTTTTGAAGAAGTTCAAAATGGACCAAGCAAAGAAAGGGTTCTTGCCTGTGTTACAAGGTGTGAAGTTAAGTCAGATTCAATGCCCGACCACTACAGAAGATAGAGTGAAAATGAAAGATGTTCCCTATGCTTCAGCCATAGGCTCTATCATGTATGCAATGCTGTGTACCAGACCTGATGTGTGCCTTTCTATTAGTTTAGCAGGGAGGTACCAAAGTAATCCAGGAGTGGATCACTGGACAGTGGTGAAGAACATCCTGAAATACCTGAAAAGGACTAAGGATATGTTTCTTGTTTATGGAGGTGACAAAGAGCTTGTCTTAAATGGTTACGTTGATGCAAGCTTTGACACTGATTCGGATGACTCTAAGTCACAAACCGGATTCGTGTTTTTATTGAACGGTGGAGCTGTCAGTTGGTGCAGTTCTAAGCAAAGCGTTGTGGTAGGATCTACGTGTGAAGCGGACTACATAGCTGCTTCAGAAGCAGCAAATGAAGGAGTTCATATCCGATCTAGGTGTCATACCTAGTGCATCGGGTCCAATGAAAATCTTTTGTGACAATACTGGTGCAATTGCCTTGGCAAAGGAATCCCGATTTCACAAAAGAACCAAGCACATCAAGAGATGCTTCAATTCCATCCGCGAT
Organism: Triticum urartu; assembly: GCF_003073215.2. Lineage (NCBI taxonomy): Eukaryota > Viridiplantae > Streptophyta > Magnoliopsida > Poales > Poaceae > Triticum > Triticum urartu. Next base: position 140,463,666 of record NC_053026.1, read on the forward strand.
CAAGTCAAGGAGGGAGACATAGAGATTTGCAAGATACATACGGATCTGAATGTTGCAAACCCGTTGACTAAGCCTCTTTCACGAGCAAAACATGATCAACACCAAGACTCCATGGGTGTTAGAATCATTACTGTGTAATCTAGATTATTGACTTTAGTGCAAGTGGGAGACTGAAAGGAAATATGCCCTAGAGGCAATAATAAAGTTGTTATTTATATTTCCTTATATCATGATAAATGTTTATTATTCATGCTAGAATTGTATTAACCGGAAATTTAGTACACGTGTGAATACATAGACAAACAAAGTGTCACTAGTTTGCCTCTACTTGACTAGCTCATTGAATCAATGATGGTTTGTTTCCTAACCATAGACATGAGTTGTCATTTGATTAACAGGATCACATCATTAGAGAATGATGTGATTGACTTGACCCATCAGTTTTCTTAGCACGATGATCGTTTAGTTTGTTGCTATTGCTTTCTTCATGATTTATACATGTTCCTATGACTATGAGATTATGCAACTCCCGAGTAGCGGAGGAACACTTTGTGTGCTACCAAACGTCACAACGTAACTGGGTGATTATAAAGGTGCACTAAAGGTGTCTCCGATGGTACTTGTTGAGTTGGCATTGATCGAGATTAGGATTTGTCACTCCGATTGTCGGAAAGGTATCTCTGGGCCCTCTCGGTAATGCACATCACTATAAGGCTTGCAAGCATTGTGACTAATGAGTTAGTTGCAGGATGATGCATTACGGAACAAGTAAAGAGACTTGCCAGTAACGAGATTGAACTAGGTATGAGGATACCGACGATCGAATCTCGGGCAAGTAACATACCGATGACAAAGGGAACAACGTATGTTGTTATGCGGTTTGACCGATAAAGATCTTCGTAGAATATGTAGGAGCCAATATGAGCATCCAGGTTCTGCTATTGGTTATTGACAGGAGACGAGTGTCAGTCATGTCTACATAGTTCTCGAACCCATAGGGTCTGCACGCTTAATGTTCGGTGACGATCGGTATTATGAGTTTATGTGTTTTGATGTACCAAAAGTAGTTCGGAGTCCCGGATATGATCACGGACATGACGAGGAGTCTCGAAATGGTCGAGTCATAAAGATAGATATATTGGATGACTATGTTTGGACTTCGGAAAGGTTCCGGGCAAGTTTGGACAAATACCGGAGTACCGGGAGGTTACCGGACCCCCCCGGGGAGTGTAATGGGCCTATTGGGCCTTAGTGGAGAAGAGGAGGGGTGTCCAGGGCTGGCCGCGTGCCCCCTCTCCCTCTAGTTCGAATTGGACAAGGAGGGGGCACCCCCCTTTCCTTTCCCCTCTCTCCTCCTTCCCTCTCTCCTACTCCTACTCTTGGAAGGGTTGGAGTCCTACTCCCGGTGGGAGTAGGACTCCCCTTGGAGCGCGCCTAGGAGGGCCGGCCTCTCCCCCTCCTCCACTCCTTTATATACGGAGGAGGGGGGCACCCCATAGACACACAAGTTGATCAGTTGATCTTTTAGCCGTGTGCGGTGCCCCCCTCCACCATAATCCAGCTCGGTCATATATCGTAGCGGTGCTTAGGCGAAGCCCTGCGTCGGTAGCATCATCATCACCGTCATCACGCTGTCGTGCTGATGGAACTCTCCCTCGAAGCTCTTCTAGATCGCAGTTCGTGGGACATCACCGAGCTGAACATGTGCTGAACTCGGAGGTGCCATGTGTTTGGTACTTGGATCGGTCGAATCGTGAAGACGTACGATTACATCAACCGCATTCTTGCAACGCTTCCGCTTACGGTCTACGAGGGTACGTGGACGACACTCTCCCCTCTTGTTGCTATGCATCATCATGATCTTGCGTGTGTGTAGGATTTTTTTTTGAAATTACTGCATTCCCCAACTCTTCTAGCTTCATACTTGTTCTAGGTAGAGCGAACTTTACGCGTGCGTAGAGTTTTATCGGTGGTCGATAGAACTTGAGGGAATATTTGTTCTACCTTTAGCTCCTTGTTGGGTTCGACACTCTTACTTATCAAAAGAGGCTACAATTGATCCCCTATACTTGTGGGTTATCAAGACCTTTTTCTGGCGCCGTTGCCGGGGAGTTATAGCGTGGGGTGAATATTCTCGTGTGTGCTTGTTTGCTTTATCACTAAGTAGTTTTTATTTTCTGCTCTTGTTTTCTATCTTCAGTTATGGGTAGGAAATGCAAAATACCAAAAAAATTAGTTGTACCTACTACACCAATTGTTGAAGAACCACTCAAAATCTATCACACTCCTGAAGCTTTTTACTTGGATCATCTTCGATCCCTTTGTGCTCGGGCTGAAACTCCAACTATCTTAGTTGAGGGAAAATCTTTAGATGAGCATACTTGTTATGTGCGACACCGCTTATCTCAAAAAGGGAAACTTTTACTGGATCAAATTCATCGTTTGCAATGCTATGCTTGGAATTTATGTGAAATATATGATTTTACTTGTTGTTCTGAAGACCCTAAGAAACACCTTCCCTACCAATGTGAGTTTAGTGATAATGGAATCGTTTCTTCGTATGCTAAGGGTGTTTATAATTACTATGATGTTCAACAAATTGAAGAATTTGTTGCTTTTAAGGGTGCTTATGAAATTGCTTCTTTGATTGGAAAGTATGATGCTACTCTTTATAAATCTGAAATTTTTTACATACTTAAATATTGTTATGATAATTATGCTTCTAATGCCTATGTTAAACCATATATTGAGGACTCCTCCGCTGTCCAAGAAGAGACTAATATTTTGCAGGAGTCTATGGAAGAAGGAATTGATGAAACTATGGGCTCATTGGATGAAAAAGATGACAAGGAGAGAGAAGAACAAAAGGAGGAAGAGCGGATTAGCTACCCGTGCCCACCTTCTAATTAGAGTAACTCTTCAACTCATACATTGTTTAATTTCCCTTCGAAATTACCGAAGGATGAATGCTATGATGATTGTTATGATCCTGTTGACTCTTTTGAAATATCCCTTCTTGATGATGCTTGCTATGCTTGTGGCCAAGATGCCAATATGAATTATGCTTATGGAGATGAACTTGCTATAGTTCCTTATATTAAACATGAAATTTTTTCTATTGCACCCACGCATGATAGTCCTATTATCTTTTTGAATTCTCCCGACTACACTATATCAGAGAAGTTTGCCCTTATTAAGGATTATATTGATGGGTTGCGTTTCACTACTACACATGATGATTTTGATAGATATAATATGCATGTGCTTTCTGCTCCTACTTGCAACTATTATGAGAGGGGAATTACATCTCCGCCTCTCCATGTTTCCAATATAATAAAATTGCAAGAAACTGTTTATACTATGCATTGGCCTTTACTATGTGTGCATGAATTGTTCTTTTATGACATGCCGATGCATAGGAAGAGAGTTAGACTTCGTTGTTGCATGATATATGTTACTTTTTGCTCACTACTAAATCACAAATCATTGTTAATTAAAATTGGCTTTGATATACCTTGGGACCCGGGTGGATCCATTACTTGAGCACTATATGCCTAGCTTAATGGCTTTAAAGAAAGCGCTGCCAAGGAGACAACCCGAAAGTTTTAGAGAGTCATTTATTTCTGTTGTGTGCTTTTATAAAGTTTAAAAATAAAAATAATGTGCCAATATTTGCCTTTAGGATGTTTATTTTGCTTGTTGGTTCGTGTGGTGCAAAAAAGAAACTTTGGTTGTAGTGCACGATTTTACATTTTTTACCCGAAGGTCAAACGGTTCTGAAACTTTTTGCACTATCTTTATATACAAATTGTTTATTTTTCCTATTTTGTTCAAAAGTTTTGGTGTACCAGAGGTATGGTAAATGTTCAGATTACTACAGACTGTCCTGTTTAAGACAGATTCTGTTTTTGATGCATAGTTTGCTTGTTTTGATGAAACTATTGATTTCTATCAGTGGATTAAGCCATGGAAAAGTTATATTACAATAGATACAGTGAAAAAACAAAATATGAATTGGTTTGCAACAGTACTTAGAGTGGTGATTTGCTTTATTATACTAACGGATCTTACCGAGCTTTCTGTTGAGTTTTGTGTGGATGAAGTGTTCGAAGATCGAGGAGGTCTCGATGTGAGGATAATGAGGACAAGCAAGAGCTCAAGCTTGGGGATGCCCAAGGCACCCCAAGTAAATATTCAAGGAGACTCAAGTGTCTAAGCTTGGGGATGCCCCGGAAGGCATCCCATCTTTCTTCAACAAGTATCGGTATGTTTTAGGATTCGTTTCGTTCATGTGATATGTGCAAATCTTGGAGCGTCTTTTGCATTTAGTTTTCACTTTTCTTTTATGCACCATGCTGGTATGAGATAGTCCATGGTTGATTTATAGAATTCTCTTTGCACTTCATGATACGCCCATTGTTACAGCTGCTCAAGAAGATAGTGCTATATTTGTTGTTGCTGTGCATCAGGAAAAGATGGAAGAAAATGTCTCACTTTTGGATGTTGCCGCCATTGGAAGTTGTGAGTCCACGCATGATATTTAACAGGAAAACATCTAGTAGTAGATGAACTACTGCACCATGATTTCTCTCGGATCGTGCCTGTTCTAATTAAAAGATACTACTTTGGAAAGTCCCAGTCGCACATAGCATGTTGTATTTCGATGAAGGATTTTGCAAGCTATTATTATTTTAGCAGGTCATGTCCTTCAGAGATTCAAAGATCATACTCAGCAAGGACTCTTCTAATGTGGGAATTTCTTTGTTTGTGTTCCACCATATGGGGCCCACCAGATCAGATCAAGCTACCGTGGAACGCAATATATTAAGAGTATTAGGTATAGTTCAATTTGTAAAGGTCGCATGCCAAAGTAAGGCACATAATCTACTAGGAGTCTAAGGTTGAGTTTTGTTTTACTAGGATCGGTTGTTTATTTTTCAGATTAGATGCAGGTCGGCTATGTACTATAAATAGCCAGGGTGGTGCATCGTTGTACAGAGGTTATTTTGATATGAATTAGACACCGCGTGTGTTTCGGCCGTCGGCCATTATTGAATTTAGAGAATTCTTGTCAAAATCTCTACTGGCATGTGAGTTCCTGCGACGCGACGCGTAGGGGATTACAAGCTGAGGCTATATAGTTTGTCCACGTTATTCCTTCAGATTGAGGGGTTGGCGTATTGTTTTCGTGGGATTTGCGAACATCTTCATAAACCCGCGACTTATTCTTGCTGCGATGGAGGTTTGTGCCATGAAAGATCGGGCCAACAACGGACCGACCCTTGTCACAAGGTTGATCACGGTACAATTTTTTCCTAGGCTATTTGATTCAATTGTTTGAAAGATGGTGAACTCGCAGCATGAGAAATCTGATCATGAGGAGGGCGATGAACTCTCGGAGGATCTGAATATAAGTGATGATTTACGTATCCATCTGATGTCGATCAAGGGAGCGAACAAGAAGCTTGGGACAAGGGTTGAGGAGTTGTCTGCAAATATTGTTGGCGTCGAGCACAGGTTGAATGAGCGTTTGACTGCTAGCGACCGATAGCGCACTGATAATCTATAGGTGGTGACTGCGAGTCTTAATCGGCTCACCGCAGCAGTTCAGCGCCTTCAGGCGAGAGATGTGGCACCCCAACAGTCCCGCTCACCACGACGACATTGTGACCGCGACAATGACGATGATGGTGATTTTTCTGAGGATTCCTATGCCCGCGGAGGCTTACCTCACCGACCACGACATGATGCTGGGGCTCACCGCCATGCTGGGTAGCACCGTGACTATGGCGGCAATGGTGCCCACGAGGATGATGGTTTGGGTCGAATCAAGATAACCATACCTGAATTCTCGGGACGTTGTGCTGACCCGGATAAATATTTGGAGTGGGAGATGCGCGTAAATTAGATTTTTGACGGTCACAACTACTCCGAAGATAAGAAGGTTCGTGTTGCATCTATGGAATTTACAAAGTATGCTCTTGTATGGTGGGATAATAAGAACCGTACTAATGAGCGACCAGCAACATGGGCTGACATGAAGCGAATCATGAGGGAACGTTTTGTGCCTGCTTACTACACTCGCCAGCTTCATAGTAGATTGCGTCGTCTAGTGCAAGGTACGAAATCAGTTGATGAGTACTATAAGGAGATGCAAGTTTTGATGATCCGTACAACTGTGTGTGAGTCTGCGGAGGCGACCATGGTACGTTTCTTTGAGGGGTTAGAAGAAAAGATTCACGACCGTGTTGATTTAATGCAATATAATGATATTCATGAGTTGCTTCATCAAGCGGAGCGTGCTGAACATTGGGTTTTGGAGAAGCAAGCTTGAGAGACTCGTCCAAGTTACAACAGTGGGTGACGTGGTTCTTCTCCTATTGATGGTGGGTTTAGTACTAAACTGACTCCTTCTTATAAGTCGGGAAGTATTGAACAGAGCAAAGTGGCGGCTACGCCAAAGGAGGTTTCTCAAGTTTGATCTAATGCGTCTTCATCTCATCATCGTCATATTATTTGCCACAAGTGCGGAGGACGTGGACACATCAACGAAGGGTTCTACTTGTTGATGCGGAATATATTTCAGAATCTGAAGATGAGGCGCCTAAGTTAGAGGATGGAATTGAAAGAGGTCATGATGATACCATACTATGTTATCCTCAAGATGATCCTGATATGGAGAGTTTGCTAGCACATAAGGTCCAGCGAGATGACAAGACCATTGTTGAACAAGGACAGCGGCGGAGTATTTTTCAAACTGCATGTATCATCAAGGGAGAGGTTTGCAAACTGATAATTGATGGTGGCAGTTGTAGCAACATGATTAGTAAGGATGTGGTGGAGTCACTTTCTTTGCCAACATGGGAGCACCCAAAACCATACTATATGAAGTGGATCAATAATGTGGGCAAAGTGAAGGTTACTCACAGGGTGAAGGTTCCTTTTTTTGTTGATGGTTATGTGGATAAAGTGGAATGCGACGTTATGCCACTGCATGTTTGTCATTTTATTTTGGGGCATCTGTGGCATCATGATGTTAACGCTCTTCATCATGGACGAACAAATAGGTACACTTTTTATGCAGAAGGGCGAGTTCTATGCTATTGTTCCGAAAGATGCAAAAGATATATAGTGTATCATCGAGGTGTTTAAAATAAAATCTACAAGACACCGGTCGAAACCGAGGACGGTTTTCCTTAAAAAAAGGGAGGATGATGCGATCATATCTGCTAGGGCTGGTCAAGGACAAAAGGAGATATATATCGTACCAGCTAGACGTTCGGGCGAAAGGTATACATGTAAATATTATTGACACTCGTGCAAATGACAAAGTTCAGATTGCACCATCAGATGAAATTGAGCCAAGGTTCAGGACTACATGCACAAGTCTACAAGACTCCATGCACAAGTCTACACGTCGATGCAATTAAAATTGAGACGTACATGCTCAATACGTACGTGGGAGGTAGTACTATTAGTTCGTTTTGACTTCTTGTGATCAGCGTTGCCGGATTTTTAAATTAGTTAATTCCTAGTTAGTTAAGATATGAGAGAGAGTCCTTGTTTAAGTCGGTTTGGAAACCAAATCACGATCGAGTCGGTCTTGCCCTTGTAACGTACATGTGCCTGCGCGCACCAATAAAAGAAGGTTGCGCCTCATGTAAGGAGGTAGTTTTTGTTATCTGGATATTTTCCATCGCGTGGACAGAGTCAAGTCGGGGTATCTTCCCGTGACCAGTTGATACAAGTTGAGATGTTGAAATCTTTGTGTGTTTAGGCGAGGAGATTGGAGGCGAGGCCTCTAGTTTGCTGCTGGTTCTTTCAGAACCGTCCATGTTCTTCTTACAGGGGTGTGCGTGTTGTTTGATTAGGTTTGCATCTGGTAAACCTAGTTTCTGATTTGTTCGATGTTGTTTTGTGGCTTGATTGTTTGGAAAGTTAGACGAGGAAGGGTTGCATCTAAGATCAGTGTACCGTGAAAGATTGGGAAAATTATTCGCGCCGTCATTTTTATGTCGAAGGTCACATCAACTGGTATCAGAGACCGGTGTTTCTCACGACACTTCGGAGGAGACGGCCGACGCGCCATCACCAAGGATCTATTGGAGGCTCTCCGGCAACTTTTTGCTGGAAGAGAAAGGATATGGTGCTGAACTTTTTCACACCTATTGTAAAGTGGGAGAGAAAGTCTGTGCCACTACAATCGACCATGACAGTTCGATCAACGCGGTCGGCATTGACATGGTGGAGAAGCTACAACTATCAACGACACCACATCCACGCTCGTACTCACTAAGGAGGTGCTACGACAAGTTCGACATTACGCACCAAACTATGGTACTGTTTTCAGTCGGCAAATTTTCTTGTGAAGTTTTGTGTGACGTAATTCCGACACATATGGTGTCATGTCATATGCTGCTGGGAAAGCCATGGTACAAGAACAATAATGCTACACACGACTATCTCGCCAACACTTATAGTATTGAATGGAATACAAAATATGTTCTCGTGGCCATGGAGAAGAAATCGTTCAAGAGTTGGAGGAAAGAACAACAACACAAGATCGAGGAGCAAGGAGAAGCAAAGAAGGAAGAAAAAGTTGCTAATATTTTTTCCACGCACATACAATCTGCAAACCACATTGTTCCTATAAAGACTAACTCGAAACCGAGGACGGTTTCACTTAAAGGGAGGGAGGATGATACGCCCATTGTTACAACTGCTCAAGAAGATAGTGCTATATTTATTGTTGTTGTGCATTAGGAAAAGATGGAAGAAAAGGTCTCACTTTTGGATGTTGCTGCCATTGGAAGTTGTGATTCCATGCATGATATTTTAACAGGAAAACATCTAGTAGTAGATGAACTACTGCACCATGGTTGCTCTCGGATCGTGCCTGTACTAATTAAAAGATACTACTTTGGAAAGTCTCAGTCGCACATAGCATGTTGTATTTCGATGAAGGATTTTTCAAGCTATTATTATTTTAGTAGGTCACGTCCTTCAGAGATTCAAAGATCATACTCAGCAAGGACTCTTCTAATGTGGGAATTTATTTGTTTGTGTTCCACCATATGGGGCCCACCAGATCAGATCAAGCTACCGTGGAACGCAATATATTAAGAGTATTAGGTATAGTTCAATTTGTAAAGGTCGCATGCCAAAGTAAGGCACATAATCTACTAGGAGTCTAAGGTTGAGTTTTGTTTTACTAGGATCGGTTGTTTATTTTTCAGATTAGATGCAGGTCGGCTATGTACTATAAATATCCAGGGTGGTGCATCATTGTACGGAGGTAATTTTGATATGAATTAGACACCGCGTGTGTTTCGGCCGTCGGCCATTATCGAATTTAGAGAATTCTTGTCAAAATCTCTACTAGCGTGTGAGTTCCTGTGACGCGACGCGTAGGTGATTACAAGCTAAGCCTATACGGTTCATCCACGTTATTCCTTCGGATTGAGGGGTTGGCGTGCTAATTCCGTGGGATTTGCGAACATCTTCATAAACCTGCAACTTGTTCTTGCTGCGATGGTGGTTTGTGCCATGAAAGATCGGGCCAACAACGGGCCGACCCTCGTCACGAGGTTCGCTCTACATCACTTCACTTATATCTTTTGAGTATGGCTTTATAGAATGCTTCATGTGCTTCGCTTATATCATTTGAAGTTTGGATTGCCTGTTTCCCTACACATAGAAAACCGCCATTTGTAGAATGCTCTTTTGCTTCACTTATATTTGTTAGAGCGTGGTCTTATCTTTTGTAGAAAGAATTAAACTCTCTTGCTTCACTTATATCTATTTAGAGAGTTGACAGGAATTGGTCATTCACATGGTTAGTCATTAAATCCTACATAAAACTTGTAGATCACTGAATATGATATGTTTGATTCCTTCCTATAGTTTTGCGATATAAAGATGGTGATATTAGAGTCATGCTAGTGGGTAGTTGTGGATTGTAGAAATACTTGTGTTGAAGTTTGTGATTCCCGTAGCATGCACGTATGGTGAACCGTTATGTAAAGAAGTTGGAGCATGAGTATTGATTGTCTTCCTTATGAGTGGCGGTCGGGACGAGCGATGGTCTTTTCCTACCAATCTATCCCCCTAGGAGCATGCACGTAGTACTTTGTTTCAATGACTAATAGATTTTTGCAATAAGTATGTGAGTTCTTTATGACTAATGTCGAGTCCATGGATTATATGCACTGTCACCCTTCCACCATTGCTAGCCTCTTCGGTACCGTGCATTGCCCTTTCTCACCTCGAGAGTTGGTGCAAACTTTGCCGGTGCATCCAAACCCCGTGATACGATACACTCTATCACACATAAGCCTCCTTATATCTTCCTCAAAATAGCCACCATACCTACCTATTATGGCATTTCCATAGCCATTCCGAGATATATTGCCATGCAACTTCCATCATCATCATATATATGACTTGAGCATTTATTTTCATATTACTTTGCATGATCGTAAGATAGCTAGCATGATGTGTTCATGGCTTCTCCGTTTTTATGTCATTACTACGCTAGATCATGTACAATAGCATGTTACAAATGTTGGGTTTCGTAGTAATTTCAAAAAATTTCCTACGCACACGCAAGATCATGTGATGCATAGCAACGAGAGGGGAGAGTGTTGTCTACGTACCCACGCAGACCGACTACGGAAGCGTTGACGCAACGTAGAGGAAGTAGTCGTATGTTTTCACGATCCAACCGATCAAGCACCGAAACTACGGCACCTCCGAGTTCGAGCACACGTTCAGCTCGATGACGATCCCCGGACTCCGATCCAGCAAAGTGTCGGGGAAGATTTCCGTCAGCACGACGGCGTGGTGACGATCTTGATGCACTACAGCAGCAGGGCTTCGCCTAAACTCCGCTACAGTATTATCGAGGAATATGGTGGCTGGGGGCACCGCACACGGCTAAGGAATAGATCACGTGGATCAACTTGTGTGTTCTAGGGTGCCTCTACCTCAGTATATAAAGGACTAGAGGGGGGAGGGCTGGCCGGCCATAGGAGGCGCGCCAGGAGAGTCCTACTCCCTCTGGGAGTAGGATCCCCCCCCCAATCCTAGTTGGAATAGGATTCCTTGAGGGGGGAAAGAGAGAGAGGGGGCCGGCCACCTCTCCTAGTCCTAATAGGACTAGGGGAAGGGGGAGGCGCACAGCCACCTTGGGCTGCCCCTTTCTCCTTTCCACTAAAGCCCACTAAGGCCCATATAGCTCCCGGGGGGTTCCGGTAACCTCCCGGTACTCCGGTAAAATCCCGATTTCACCCGGAACACTTCCGATATCCAAACATAGGCTTCCAATATATCAATCTTTATGTCTCGACCATTTCGAGACTCCTCGTCATGTCCGTGATCACATCCGGGACTCCGAAAAACCTTCGGTACATCAAAATGCATAAACTCATAATATAACTGTCATCGTAACCTTAAGCGTGCGGACCCTACGGGTTCGAGAACAATGTAGACATGACCGAGACACGTCTCCGGTCAATAACCAATAGCGGGACCTGGATGCCCATATTGGCTCCTACATATTCTACGAAGATCTTTATCGGTCAGACCGCATAACAACATACGTTGTTCCCTTTGTCATCGGTATGTTACTTCCCGAGATTCGATCGTCGGTATCCAATACCTAGTTCAATCTCGTTACCGGCAAGTCTCTTTACTCGTTCCGTAATACATCATCTCACAACTAACTCATTAGTTGCAATGCTTGCAAGGCTTATGTGATGTGCATTACCGAGAGGGCCCAGAGATACCTCTCCGACAATCGGAGTGACAAATCCTAATCTCGAAATACGCCAACCCAACATCTACCTTTGGAGACACCTGTAATGCTCCTTTATAATCACCCAGTTACGTTGTGACGTTTTGTAGCACCCAAAGTGTTCCTCCGGCAAACGGGAGTTGCATAATCTCATAGTCATAGGAACATGTATAAGTCATGAAGAAAGCAATAGCAACATACTAAACGATCGGGTGCTAAGCTAATGGAATGGGTCATGTCAATCAGATCATTCAACTAATGATGTGACCTCGTTAATCAAATAACAACTCTTTGTTCATGGTTAGGAAACATAACCATCTTTGATTAACGAGCTAGTCAAGTAGAGGCATACTAGTGACACTCTGTTTGTCTATGTATTCACACATGTATTATGTTTCCGGTTAATACAATTCTAGCATGAATAATAAACATTTATCATGATATAAGGAAATAAATAATAACTTTATTATTGCCTCTAGGGCATATTTCCTTCAGTCTCCCACTTGCACTAGAGTCAATAATCTAGATTACACTGTAATGATTCTAACACCCATGGAGCCTTGGTGCTGATCATGTTTTGCTCGTGGAAGAGGCTTAGTCAACGGGTCTGCAACATTCAGATCCGTATGTATCTTGCAAATCTCTATGTCTCCCACCTGGACTAGATCCCGGATGGAATTGAAGCGTCTCTTGATGTGTTTGGTCTTTTGTGAAATCTGGATTCCTTTGCCAAGGCAATTGCACCAGTATTGTCACAAAAGATTTTCATTGGACCCGATGCACTAGGTATGACACCTAGATCGGATATGAACTCCTTCATCCAGACTCCTTCGTTCGCTGCTTCCGAAGCAGCTATGTACTCCGCTTCACATGTAGATCCCGCTACGACGCTTTGTTTAGAACTGCACCAACTGACAGCTCCACCGTTTAATGTAAACACGTATCCGGTTTGCGATTTAGAATCGTCCGGATCAGTGTCAAAGCTTGCATCAACGTAACCTTTTACGGTGAGCTCTTTGTCACCTCCATATACGAGAAACATATCCTTAGTCCTTTTCAGGTATTTCAGGATGTTCTTGACCGCTGTCCAGTGATCCACTCCTGGATTACTTTGGTACCTCCCTGCTAGACTTATAGCAAGGCACACATCAGGTCTGGTACACAGCATTGCATACATGATAGATCCTATGGCTGATGCATAGGGAACATCTTTCATATTCTCTCTATCTTCTGCAGTGGTCGGGCATTGAGTCTTACTCAACTTCACACCTTGTAACACAGGCAAGAATCCTTTCTTTGCTTGATCCATTTTGAACTTCTTCAAAATCTTTGTCAAGGTATGTGCTTTGTGAAAGTCCAATTAAGCGTCTTGATCTATCTCTATAGATCTTTATGCCTAATATGTAAGCAGCTTCACCGAGGTCTTTCATTGAAAAACTCTTATTCAAGTATCCCTTTATGCTATCCAGAAATTCTATATCATTTCCAATTAGTAATATGTCATCCACATATAATATCAGAAATGCTACAGAGCTCCCACTCACTTTCTTGTAAATACAGGCTTCTCCAAAAGTCTGTATAAAACCAAATGCTTTGATCACACTATCAAAAGTTTATTCCAACTCCGAGAGGCTTGCACCAGTCCATAAATGGATCGCTGGAGCTTGCACACTTTGTTAGCTCCCTTTGGATCGACAAAACCTTGGTTGCATCATATACAACTCTTCTTCCAGAAATCCATTCAGGAATGCAGTTTTGACATCCATCTGCCAAATTTCATAATCATAAAATGCGGCAATTGCTAACATGATTCGGACAGACTTAAGCATCGCTACGGGTGAGAAGGTCTCATCGTAGTCAATCCCTTGAACTTGTCGAAAACCTTTTGCGACAAGTCGAGCTTTGTAGACAGTAACATTACCGTCAGCGTCAGTCTTCTTCTTGAAGATCCATTTATTCTCAATTGCTTGCCGATCAACGGGCAAGTCAACCAGAGTCCACACTTTGTTCTCACACATGGATCCCATCTCAGATTTCATGGCTTCAAGCCATTTTGCGGAATCTGGGCTCACCGTCGCTTCTTCATAGTTCAGAGGTTCATCATGATCCAGTAGCATGACTTCCAGAATAGGATTACCGTACCACTCTAATGCGGATCTTACTTTGGTTGATCTACGAGGTTCAGTAATAACTTGATCTGAAGTTCCATGATCATCATCATTAACTTCCTCACTAATTGGTGTAGGTGTCACAGAAACTGGTTTCTGTGATGAACTACTTTCCAATAAGGGAGCAGGTACAGTTACCTCATCAAGTTCTACTTTCCTCCCACTCACTTCTTTCGAGAGAAACTCCTTCTCTAGAAAGGATCCATTCTTAGCAACGAATGTCTTGCCTTCGGATCTGTGATAGAAGGTGTACCCAACAGTCTCCTTTGGGTATCCTATGAAGACACATTTCTCCGATTTGGGTTCGAGCTTATCAGGTTGAAGCTTTTTCACATAAGCATCGCAGCCCCAAACTTTAAGAAACGACAACTTTGGTTTCTTGCCAAACCACAGTTCATAAGGCGTCGTCTCAACGGATTTTGATGGTTCCCTATTTAACGTGAATGCGGCCGTCTCTAGAAGCATAACCCCAAAACGATAGCGGTAAATCAGTAAGAGACATCATAGATCGCACCATATCTAGTAAAGTACGATTACGACGTTCGGACACACCATTACGCTGTGGTGTTCCGGGTGGCGTGAGTTGCGAAACTATTCCACAATTTTTCAAATGTACACCAAACTCGTAACTCAAATATTCTCCTCCACGATCAGATCGTAGAAACTTTATTTTCTTGTTACGATGATTTTCAACTTCACTCTGAAATTCTTTGAACTTTTCAAATGTTTCAGATTTATGTTTCATTAAGTAGATATACCCATATCTGCTTAAATCATCTGTGAAGGTGAGAAAATAACGATATCCGCCACGAGCCTCAATATTCATCGGACCACATACATCGGTATGTATGATTTCCAACAAATCTGTTGCTCTCTCCATAGTACCGGAGAACGGTGTTTTAGTCATCTTGCCCATGAGGCACGGTTCGCAAGTACCAAGTGATTCATAATCAAGTGGTTCCAAAAGTCCATCAGTATGGAGTTTCTTCATGCGCTTTACACCGATATGACCTAAACGACAGTGCCACAAATAAGTTGCACTTTCATTATCAACTCTGCATCTTTTGGCTTCAACATTATGAATATGTGTATCACTACTATCGAGATTCATCAAAAATAGACCACTCTTCAAAGGTGCATGACCATAAAAGATATTACTCATATAAATAGAACAACCATTATTCTCTGATTTAAATGAATAACCGTCTCGCATTAAACAAGATCCAGATATAATGTTCATGCTCAACGCTGGCACCAAATAACAATTATTTAGGTCTAATATTAATCCCGAAGGTAGATGTAGAGGTAGCGTGCCGACCGCGATCACATCGACTTTGGAACCGTTTCCCACGCGCATCGTCACCTCGTCCTTTGCCAGTGCCCGCTTATTCCGTAGTCCCTGTTTCGAGTTGCAAATATTAGCAACAGAACCAGTATCAAATACCCAGGTGCTACTGCGAGCTCTAGTAAGGTACACATCAATAACATGTATATCACATATACCTTTGTTCACCTTGCCATCCTTCTTATCCGCCAAATACTTGGGGCAGTTCCGCTTCCAGTGACCAGTCTGCTTGCAGTAGAAGCACTCAGTTTCAGGCTTAGGTCCAGACTTGGGTTTCTTCTCTTGAGCAGCAACTTGCTTGCTGTTCTTCTTGAAGTTCCCCTTCTTCTTCCCTTTGCCCTTTTTCTTGAAACTAGTGGTCTTGTTAACCATCAACACTTGATGCTCCTTTTTGATTTCTACCTCCGCAGCTTTCAGCATTGCGAAGAGCTCGGGAATAGTCTTGTTCATCCCTTGCATATTATAGTTCATCACGAAGCTCTTGTAGCTTGGTGGCAGTGATTGGAGAATTCTGTCAATGACGCAATCATCCGGAAGATTAACTCCCAATTGAATCAAGTGATTATTATACCCAGACATTTTGAGTATATGCTCACTGACAGAACTGTTCTCCTCCATCTTGCAGCTATAGAACTTATTGGAGACTTCATATCTCTCAATCCGGGCATTTGCTTGAAATATTAACTTCAACTCCTGGAACATCTCATATGCTCCATGACGTTCAAAACGTCGTTGAAGTCCCGATTCTAAGCCGTAAAGCATGGCACACTGAACTATCGAGTAGTCATCAGCTTTGCTCTGCCAGACGTTCATAACATCTGGTGTTGCTCCAGCAGCAGGCCTGGCACCCAGCGGTGCTTCCAGGACGTAATTCTTCTGTGCAGCAATGAGGATAATCCTCAAGTTACGGACCCAGTCCATATAATTGCTACCATCATCTTTCAACTTTGCTTTCTCAAGGAACGCATTAAAATTCAACGGAACAACAGCACGAGCCATCTATCTACAATCAACATAAACAAGCAAGATACTATCAGGTACTAAGTTCATGATAAATTTAAGTTCAATTAATCATATTACTTAAGAACTCCCACTTAGATAGACATCCCTCTAATCCTCTAAGTGATTTACGTGATCCAAATCAACTAAACCATGATCCGATCATCACGTGAGATGGAGTAGTTTTCAATGGTGAACATCGTTATGTTGATCATATCTACTATATGATTCACGCTCGACCTTTCGGTCTCCGTGTTCCGAGGCCATATCTGCATATGCTAGGCTCGTCAAGTTTAACCTGAGTATTCTGCGTGTGCAAAACTGGCTTGCACCCGTTGTAGATGGACGTAGAGCTTATCACACCCGATCATCACGTGGTGTCTGGGCACGACGAACTTTGGCAACGGTGCATACTCAGGGAGAACACTTTTATCTTGATAATTTAGTGAGAGATCATCTTATAATGCTACCGTCAATCAAAGCAAGATAAGATGCATAAAAGATAAACATCACATGCAATCAATATAAGTGATATGATATGGCCATCATCATCTTGTGCTTGTGATCTCCATCTCCGAAGCACCGTCATGATCACCATCGTCACCGGCGCGACACCTTGATCTCCATCGTAGCATCGTTGTCGTCTCGCCAATCTTATGCTTCTACGACTATCGCTACCGCTTAGTGATAAATTAAAGCATTACAGGGCGATTGCATTGCATACAATAAAGCGACAACCATATGGCTCCTGCCAGTTGTCGATAACTCGGTTACAAAACATGATCATCTCATACAATAAAATTTAGCATCATGTCTTGACCATATCACATCACAACATGCCCTGCAAAAACAAGTTAGACGTCCTCTACTTTGTTGTTGCAAATTTTACGTGGCTGCTATGGGCTTAGCAAGAACCAATCTTACCTACGCATAAAAACCACAACGATAGTTTGTCAATAGACTTCGTTTTAACCTTCGCAAGGACCGGGCGTAGCCACACTCGGTTCAACTAAAGTTGGAGAACAGTCGGCCGCAAGCCACCTATGTGCAAAGCACGTCGGGGGAACCGGTCTCGCGTAAGCGTACGCGTAATGTTGGTCCGGGTCATCTCGTCCAACAATGCCGCCGAACCAAAGTATGACATGCTGGTAGGCAGTATGACTTATATCGCCCACAACTCACTTGTGTTCTACTCGTGCATATAACATCAACATAAAACCTAGGCTCGGATGCCACTGTTGGGTTTCGTAGTAATTTCAAAAATTTCCTACGCACACGCAAGATCATGTGATGCATAGCAACGAGAGGGGAGAGTGTTGTCTACGTACCCACACAGACCGACTGCGGAAGCGTTGACGCAACGTAGAGGAAGTAGTCGTACGTCTTCACGATCCAACCGATCAAGTACCGAAACTACGACACCTCGAGTTCGAGCACATGTTCAGCTCGATGACGATCCCCGGACTCCGATCCAGCAAAGTGTCGGGGAAGAGTTCTGTCAGCACGACGGCGTGGTGACGATCTTGATGCACTACAGCAGCAGGGCTTCGCCTAAACTCCGCTACAGTATTATCGAGGAATATGGTGGCTGGGGGCACCGCACACGGCTAAGGAATAGATCACGTGGATCAACTTGTGTGTTCTAGGGTGCCTCTGCCTCAGTATATAAAGGACTAGAGGGGGGAGGCTGGCCGGCCAAGGAGGGCGCGCCAGGAGAGTCCTACTCCCTCTGGGAGTAGGATTCCCCCCCCAATCCTAGTTGGAATAGGATTCCTCGGGGGGAGAAAGAGAGAGAGGGGGCCGGCCACCTCTCCTAGTCCTAATAGGACTAGGGGAGGGGGGAGGCGCGTAGCCCACCTTGGGCTGCCCCTTTCTCCTTTCCACTAAAGCCCACTAAGGCCCATATGGTTCCCGGGGGGTTCTGGTAACCTCCCGGTACTCTGGTATAATCCCAATTTTACCCGGAACACATCCGATGTCCAAACATAGGCTTCCAATATATCAAATCTTTATGTCTCGACCATTTCGAGACTCCTCGTCATGTCCGTGATCACATCCGGGACTCCGAACAAACTTCGGTACATCAAAATGCATAAACTCATAATATAACTGTCATCGTAACCTTAAGCGTGCGGACCCTACGGGTTCGAGAACAATGTAGACATGACCGAGATACGTCTCCGGTCAATAACCAATAGCGGGACCTGGATGCCCATATTGGCTCCTACATATTCTACGAAGATCTTTATCGGTCAGACCGCATAACAACATACGTTGTTCCCTTTGTCATCGGTATGTTACTTTCCCGAGATTCGATCGTCGGTATCCAATACCTAGTTCAATCTCGTTACTGGCAAGTCTCTTTACTCGTTCCGTAATACATCATCTCACAACTAACTCATTAGTTGCAATGCTTGCAAGGCTTATGTGATGTGTATTACCGAGAGGGCCCAGAGATACCTCTCCGACAATCGGAGTGACAAATCCTAATCTCAAAATACGCTAACCCAACATTTACCTTTGGAGACACCTGTAATGCTCCTTTATAATCACCCAGTTACGTTGTGACGTTTGGTAGCACCCAAAGTGTTCCTCCGGCAAACGGGAGTTGCATAATCTCATAGTCATAGGAACATGTATAAGTCATGAAGAAAGCAATAGCAACATACTAAACGATCGGGTGCTAAGCTAATGGAATGGGTCATGTCAATCAGATCATTCAACTAATGATGTGACCTCGTTAATAAAATAACAACTCTTTGTTCATGGTTAGGAAACGTAACCTTCTTTGATTAAGGAGCTAGTAAAGTAGAGGCATACTAGTGACACTCTGTTTGTCTATGTATTCACACATGTATTATGTTTCCGGTTAATACAATTCTAGCATGAATAATAAACATTTATCATGATATAAGGAAATAAATAATAACTTTATTATTGCCTCTAGGGCATATTTCCTTCAACAAAAGCGGGCTATGCATCAGAATAGGAGCAATCAATTACAGTAGCAAAATCTAATGCAAGCATGAGAGAATGGAATGGGCGATATCAGGATGATCAAGGGGGGGGGCTTGCCTGGAAGCTCCGCTGAAAGGGAAGAAGGGTCGTCAACGACATAGTCGATCACAGTGGCATCAACAACGGTCTCGGGGTCTACCGGAGAGAAAAGGGGGAAGAAACAATAAATGCAGAGCAAACAAGTGCAATACTATGCATGACATGACGAAACATGGTGCTAGTGCGATCTAACGGGTACTACACGATATCGGCGAAGGGGGATAACATCCGGGAAAGTTTCCCCAAAGTTTGGCATTTTCAGACAGATGAATCAGAGGGGGACGGTTGCATGTTTGCTATGCTAGGGACGTGTGAGAGAATATGGCATATTTGGATTCGTCTCCTCATTCTGAGCAACTTTCATGTACAAAGCTTTTTCATCCGAGTTACGGATTATTTTATATTAATTATTAAAGTTTTAGCAATTTCTAAAATTATTATTAAATCTAAATGGGATTATTGCATCAGCATGATGTCATAATGACGTCAGCAGTCAACTGAGTTGACCAGAGTCAACCCTGACGTGTGGGGCCGTTCTGTCATAGACTAACATCTAATTAACTAATAAAGTTAATTAGGTATACTAAACAAAGTTAATTAAGTGGTTAATTAATTAATTTTATTAGTTTTTTTAAACTAGGGGCTGGGCCCAACGTGTCTGTGGCCCATCGGGGCCATAGCGGGTGCAGGGGGCGCTTAACGAGTGCAGGGGAGCGGGCGCCCGACCCGAGCGAGGGCCGAGCGGGCACGGTTGGGCGCTGGCGAGACGGTAGAGCACGCGAGGGCAGCCGGGCGGGAGCGGGTGACGGTAGGGGCTGTGACAGCGGGGCTGGAGCAGATGCGGGCGAGCGCAGGGGTAGAGGGGGCGACGACCCTTGGCGATGCGGGCGGCGACAGCGGCCGGCCGGAGCTGTGCAGGGTCGGGACGTGGGCGGCGGGGCCGTTCGGCTACGGCGGCTGGGGGGCGCAGGGGCGCGGGTCACAGTAGGAGGCGGCGGGGGCGAGCGGGTGCGCCGGGGAGCGCGTGAGGCGTGATCACCGCTGTGCGGGGCTGCAGCGGTGTGCGAGCGGTGCGACCACAGTGGGGTGGCGGTAGTAGGTGGCTAGAAGGGCGGGGCGGTGCGTGCGTGCCGCAGGGAACAGGGGGCACGGGTAGCAGCCTGTGGCAAGGAGCGCGGCTCGGGCAAAGCAGGCACTAGGCTGGCGAGTGGATGCATGATACGGTTCCAACGTATCTATAGTTGTTGATTGTTCCATGCTGTTATATTATCAATCTTGGATGTTTTATAATCATTTTATATCTTTTTGGTACTAACCTATTGACATAGTGCCAAGTGCCAGTTGCTGTTTTTTTCCATGTTTTTTACATCACAGAAAATCAATATCAGACGGAGTCCAAATGCCCCGAAACTTTACAGAGAATTTTTATGGGCCAGAAGGAATACAACGGGCCCTGGCTACGCCTGGGGGGTGCCCTGAGGGGGGCACAACCCACCAGGGTGCGCCAGGAAGCCCAGGCGCGCCCTGGTGGGTTGTGCCCACCTCGTCCCCCCGGACCGCCTCCTTGCTCTATAAATACCCCAATATTCCAGAAACCCTAGGGGAGTCGACGAAATATTCATCCAGCCGCTGCAGAGTCCAGAACCACCAGATCCAATCTTGACACCATCTCGAATGGGGTTCACCACCTCCATTGGTGCCTCCCCGATGATGCGTGAGTAGTTCTTTGTAGACCTTCGGGGTCCATATTTAGTAGATAGATGGCTTCATCTCTCTCTCTCTCTTGATTCTCAATAAAATGGTATCTTGGAGATCCATATGATGTAACTCTTTTGCGGTGTGTTTGTTGGGATTTGATGAAGTCTGAGTTTATGATCAGTCATATCTTTTTATATGAACTACTGCACCATGGTTGCTCTCGGATCGTGCCTGTACTAATTAAAAGATACTACTTTGGAAAGTCCCAGCCGCACATAGCATGTTGTATTTCGATGAAGGATTTTGCAAGCTATTATTATTTTAGCAGGTCACGTCCTTCAGAGATTCAAAGATCATACTCAGCAAGGACTCTTCTAATGTGGGAATTTCTTTGTTTGTGTTCCACCATATGGGGCCCACCAGATCAGATCAAGCTACCGTGGAACGCAATATATTAAGAGTATTAGGTATAGTTCAATTTGTAAAGGTCGCATGCCAAAGTAAGGCACATAATCTACTAGGAGTCTAAGGTTGAGTTTTGTTTTACTAGGATCGGTTGTTTATTTTTCAGATTAGATGCAGGTCGGCTATGTACTATAAATAGCCAGGGTGGTGCATCGTTGTACGGATGTTATTTTGATATGAATTAGACACCGCGTGTGTTTCGACCGTCGGCCATTATCAAATTTAGAGAATTCTTGTCAAAATTCTACTAGCGTGTGAGTTCCTATGACACGACGCGTAGGGGATTACAAGCTGAGCCTATACGGTTTGTCCACGTTATTCCTTCGGATTGAGGGGTTGGCGTGCTATTTCCGTGGGATTTGCGAACATCTTCATAAACCTGCAACTTGTTCTTGCTGCGATGGAGGTTTGTGCCATGAAAGATCGGGCCAACAACGGGCCGACCCTCGTCACGAGGTTCGCTCTACATCACTTCACTTATATCTTTTGAGTATGGCTTTATAGAATGCTTCATGTGCTTCGCTTATATCATTTGAAGTTTGGATTGTCTGTTTCCCTACACATAGAAAACCGCCATTTGTAGAATGCTCTTTTGCTTCACTTATATTTGTTAGAGCGTGGGCTTATCTTTTGTAGAAAGAATTAAACTCTCTTGCTTCACTTATATCTATTTAGAGAGTTGACAGGAATTGGTCATTCACATGGTTAGTCATTAAATCCTACATAAAACTTGTAGATCAGTGAATATGATATGTTCGATTCCTTCCTATAGTTTTGCGATATAAAGATGGTGATATTAGAGTCATGCTAGTGGGTAGTTGTGGATTGTAGAAATACTTGTGTTGAAGTTTGTGATTCCCGTAGCATGCACGTATGGTGAACCGTTATGTAAACAAGTTGGAGCATGAGGTATTTATTGATTGTCTTCCTTATGAGTGGCGGTCGGGACGAGTGATGGTCTTTTCCTACCAATCTATCCCCCTAGGAGCATGCACGTAGTACTTTGTTTCAATCACTAATAGATTTTTGCAATAAGTATGTGAGTTCTTTATGACTAATGTCGAGTCCATGGATTATATGCACTGTCACCCTTCCACCATTGCTAGCCTCTTCGGTACCGTGCATTGCCCTTTCTCACCTCGAGAGTTGGTGCAAACTTTGCCGGTGCATCCAAACCCCGTGATACGATACACTCTATCACACATAAGCCTCCTTATATCTTCCTCAAAATAGCCACCATACCTACCTATTATGGCATTTCCATAGCCATTCTGAGATATATTGCCATGCAACTTCCATCATCATCATATACATGACTTGAGCATTTATTTTCATATTACTTTGCATGATCGTAAGATAGCTAGCCTGATGTTTTCATGGCTTCTCCGTTTTTTATGTCATTGCTACGCTAGATCATGTACAATAGCATGTTACAAAAGCGGGCTATGCATTAGAATAGGAGCAATCAATTACAGTAGAAAAATCTAATGCAAGCATGAGAGAATGGAATGGGCGATATCAGGATGATCAAGGGGGGGGGGCTTGCCTAGAAGCTCCGTTGAAAGGGAAGAAGGGTCGTCAACGACATAGTCGATCACAGTGGCATCAACAACGGTCTCGGGGTCTATCGGAGAGAAGAGGGGGAAGAAACAATAAATGCAGAGCAAACAAGTGCAATACTATGCATGACATGACGAAACATGGTGCTAGTGTGATCTAACGCGGTACTACACGATACCGGCGAAGGGGGATAACATCCGGGAAAGTTTCCCCAAAGTTTGGCATTTTCAGACAGATGAATCGGAGGGGGACGGTTGCATGTTCGCTATGCTAGGGACGTGTGAGAGAATATGGCATATTCGGATTCGTCTCCTCATTCTGAGCAACTTTCATGTACAAAGCTTTTTCATCCGAGTTACGGATTATTTTATATTTATTATTAAAGTTTTAGCAATTTCTAAAATTATTATTAAATCTAAATGGGATTATTGCATCAGCATGATGTCATAATGACGTCAGCAGTCAACTGAGTTGACCAGAGTCAACCCTGACGTGTGGGGCCGTTCTGTCATAGACTAACAGCTAATTAACTAATAAAGTTAATTAGGTATACTAAACAAAGTTAATTAAGTGGTTAATTAATTAATTTTATTAGTTTTTTTAAACTAGGGGCTGGGCCTGACGTGTCTGTGGCCCATCGGGGCCATAGCGGGTGCAGGGGGATCTTAACGAGCGCAGGGGAGCGGGCGCCCGACCCGAGCGAGGGCCGAGCGGGCACGGTTGGGTGCTGGCGAGACGGCAGAGCATGCGAGGGCAGCCGGGCGGGAGCGGGCGACGGTAGGGGCTGTGACAGCGGGGCTGGAGCAGACACGGGTGAGCGCAGGGGAAGAGGGGGCGACGACCCTTGGCGATGCGGGCGGCGATAGCGGCCGGCCGGAGCTGTGCAGGGTCGGGACGTGGGCGGCGGGGCCGTTCGGCTACGGCGGCTGGGGGCGTAGGGGCGCGGGTCACAATAGGAGGCGGCGGGGGCGAGCGGGTGCGCCAGGGAGCGCGTGAGGCGTGATCACCGCTGTGCGGGGCTGCAGCGGTGTGCGAGCGCGCGAGCGGTGCGACCACAGTGGGGTGGCGGTAGTAGGTGGCGAGCAGGGCGGGGCGGTGCGTGCGTGCGGCGGGGAACAGGGGGCACCGACAGCAGCCTGTGGCAAGGAGCGCGGCTGGGGCAAAGCAGGCGCTAAGCCGGCGAGTGGATGCATGATACGTCTCCAACGTATCTATAATTGTTGATTGTTCCATGCTGTTTTATTATCAATCTTGGATGTTTTATAATCATTTTATATCTTTTTTGGTACTAACCTATTGACATAGTGCCAAGTGCCAGTTGCTGTTTTTTTCCATGTTTTTTACATCATAGAAAATCAATATCAGACGGAGTCCAAATGCCCCGAAACTTTACGGAGAATTTTTATGGGCCAGAAGGAACACAACGGGCCCTGGCTACGCCTGGGGGGTGCCCTGAGGGGGGCACAACCCACCAGGGTGCGCCAGGAAGCCCAGGCGCGCCGTGGTGGGTTGTGCCCACCTCGTCCCCCCGGACCGCCTCTTTGCTCTATAAATACCTCAATATTCCAGAAACCCTAGGGGAGTCGACGAAATATTCATTGAGCCACTGCAGAGTCCAGAACCACCAGATCCAATCTAGACACCATCTCAGATGGGGTTCACCACCTCCATTGGTGCCTCCCCGATGATGCGTGAGTAGTTCTTTGTAGACCTTCGGGGTCCATATTTAGTAGATAGATGGCTTCATCTCTCTCTCTCTCTCTCTCTCTTGATTCTCAATACAATGGTATCTTGGAGATCCATCTGATGTAACTCTTTTTCGGTGTGTTTGTTGGGATTTGATGAAGTTTTAGTTTATGATCAGTCATATCTTTTTATATCCATGAAAGTATTTGAGTATCTTTGATCTCTTTTATGCATGATCTCTTATAGCCTCGTATTTCTTCTCTGATATTTGGGTTTTGTTTGGCCAACTTGATCTATTTATCTTGCAATGGGAAGAGGTGCTTTGTAGTGGGTTCGATCTTACGGTGCTTGATCCCGGTGACAGAAAGGGAAACAACACGTATGTATCGTTGCTAGTAAGGATAAAACGATGGGCTCTATATCTACATAGATAGTTCTTGTCTACATCATGTCATCGTTCTTATTGCATTACTCCGTTTCTCCATGAACTTAATGAAGGAAATATGCCCTAGAGGCAATAATAAAGTTGTTATTTATATTTCCTTATATCATGGCAAATGTTTATTATTCATGCTAGAATTGTATTAACCGGAAACTTAGTACATGTGTGAATACATAGACAAACATAGTGTCACTAGTTTGCCTCTACTTGACTAGCTCATTAAATCAATGATGGTTATGTTTCCTAATCATAGA
Organism: Triticum urartu; assembly: GCF_003073215.2. Taxonomy (NCBI): domain Eukaryota; kingdom Viridiplantae; phylum Streptophyta; class Magnoliopsida; order Poales; family Poaceae; genus Triticum; species Triticum urartu. The sequence goes on from NC_053026.1 coordinate 140,489,134, forward strand.
CATGAGTTGTCATTTGATTAACGGGATCACATAATTTGAGGATGATGTGATTGACTTGACCCATCCATTAGCTTAGCACGATGATCGTTTAGTTTGTTGCTATTGCTTTCTTCATGACTTATACATGTTCCTATGACTATGAGATCATGCAAGTCCCGAGTACCGGAGGAACATTTTGTGTGCTACCAAATGCCAAAATGTAACTGGATGATTATAAAGGTGCTCTACAAGTGTCTTCGATGGTACTTGTTGAGTTGGCATAGATCGAGATTAGGATTTGTCACTCCGATTGTCGGAGAGGTATCTCTGGGCCCTCTCGGTAATGCACATCACAATAAGCCTCGCAAGCAATGTAGCTAATGAGTTAGTTACGGGATGTAGCATTACAGAACGAGTAAAGAGACTTGCCGGTAACAATATTGAACTAGGTATGAGGATATCGATGATCGAATCTCGGGCAAGTAACATATCGACGACAAAGGGAACAACGTATGTTGTTATGCGGTTTGACCAATAAAGATATTCGTAGAATATGTAGGAGCCAATATGAGCATCCAGGTTCCTCTATTGGTTATTGACCGGAGACGAGTCTCGGTCATGTCTACATAGTTCTCGAACCCATAGGGTCCGCATGCTTAACGTTCGGTGACGATCGGTATTATGAGTTTATGTGTTTTGATGTACCGAAGGTAGTTCGGTGTCCCGGATATGATCACAGACATGACAAGGAGTCTCGAAATGGTCGAGACATAAAGATCGATATATTGGATGACTATGTTTGGACTTCGAAAAGGTTCCGGGCAAGTTCGGACAAATACCGGAGTATCGGGAGGTTACCGGAACCCCCCGGGGAGTGTAATGGGCCTGTTGGGCCTTAGTGGAGAAGAGGAGGGACGGCTAGGGTAGCCAGGCGCTCCCTCTCCCTCTACTCCGAATTGGACATGGATGGGGGGGCCCTTTCCTTCCCTCTCTCCTACTCCTACTCTTGGAAGGGTTGGAGTCCTACTCCCGGTGGGAGTAGGACTCCCCTTGGGGCGCGCCTAGGAGGACCGGCCTCTTCCCCTCCTCCACTCCTTTATATACGGGGGAGGGGTGCACCCCATAGACACACAAGTTGATCAGTTGATCTTTTAGCCGTGTGCGGTGCCCCCCTCCACCATAATCGACCTTGGTCATATCATAGCAGTGCTTAGGCGAAGCCCTGCGTCGGTAGCATCATCATCACCATCATCACGTCGTCGTGCCGACGGAACTCTCCCTCGAAGCTCTGCTGGATCGGAGTTCGTGGGATGTCACCGAGTTGAACATGTGCTGAACTCGGAGGTGCCGTGCGTTCGGTACTTGGACCATGAAGACGTACGACTACATCAACCGCGTTCTCATAACGCTTCCACTTACGGTGTACAAGGGTACGTGGACGACACTCTCCCCTCTCGTTGCTGTGCATCAGCATGATCTTGCATGTGCGTAGGAATTTTTTTAAATTACTGCATTCCCCAACAGTGGCATCCGAGCCAAGTTTATGCGTAGATGTCATATGCATGAGTAGAACACAAAGGAGTTGTGGGCGTGGGTATATACATATTGCTTGCCGTCACTAGTCGATTCTTGATTCAGCGGCATATTTGGATGAAGCAGCCCAGACCGACATTATGCGTACACTTATGCGAGACTGGTTCTACCGACATGCTTCGCACAGAGGTGGCTAGTGGGTGCCTGTTTCTCCAGCTTTAGTTGAATTGGATTCAATGAACAAGGTTCTTTCTGAAGATAAAAAAGCAATCACTATACCGCGTTGTGGTTTTTGATGCGTAGTTAAGAACGGTTCTTGCTCAGCCCATAGCAGCCACGTAAAACTTGCAACAACAAAGTAGAGGACGTCTAACTTGTTTTTGTAGGGCATGTTGTGATGTGATATGTTCAAGATATGATGCTATATTTTATTGTATGAGATGACCATGTTTTGTAACACAATTATCGGCAACTGACAGGAGCCATATGGTTGCCGCTTTATTGTATGAAATGCAATCGCCATGTAATTGCTTTACTTTATCACTAAGCGGTAGCGATAGTCGTGGATGCAATAGTTGGCGTGATGACAATGATGCTTCGATGGAGATCAAGGTGTCAAGCCAGTGACGATGGTGATCATGACGGTGCTTTAGAGATGGAGATCAAAGGCACAAGATGATGATGGCCATATCATATCACTTATATTCATTGCACGTGATGTTTATCTTTTATGCATCTTATTTTGCTTAGATCGACGGTAGCATTATAAGATGATTTCTCACTAAATTTCAAGGTATAAGTGTTCTCCCTAAGTATGCACCGTTGTGAAAGTTTGTCGTGCCGAGACACCATGTGATGATCGGGTGTGATAAGCTCTACATTCACATACAACGTGTGCAAGCCTGTTTTGCGCACGCAGAATACTCGGGTTAAACTTGACGATCCTAGCATATGCAGATATGGCCTCGGAACACTGAGACCGAAAGGTCGAGCGTGAATCATATAGTAGATATGATCAACATAGTGATGTTCACCATTGAAAACTACTCCATCTCACATGATGATCGGACATGGTTTAGTTGATATGGATCACGTGATCACTTAGATGATTAGAGGGATGTCTGTCTAAGTGCGAGTTCTTAAGTAATATGATTAATTGAACTTTAATTTATCATGAACTTAGTACCTGATAGTTTTTTGCATGTCTATGTTGTTGTAGATACATGGCCCGTGCTGTTGTTCCATTGAATTTTAATGCGTTCCTTGAGAAAGCAAAGTTGAAAGATGATGGTAGCAATTACACGGACTGGGTCCATTGAGGGAGTCCTGGACTAAGGGGTCCTCGGGCGTCCGGCCTGTTAGCCATGGGCCGGACAGATGGGCTGTGAAGATACGAAGACCGAAGACTGCACACGTGTCCGGATGGGACTCTCCTTGGCGTGGAAGGCAAGCTTGGTGACCGAATATGTAGATTCCCTTCTTTGTAACTGACCTTGTGTAACCCTAGATCCTTCCGGTGTCTATATAAACCAGAGGACTTAGTCTGGATAGGAGATATTCATTATCATAGCCATACAAGCTATACCTCTAGGGTTTTAGCCATTACGGTCTCGAGGTAGATCAACTCTTGTAATACTCCTATTCATCAATATAATCAAGCAGGACGTAGGGTATTACCTCCATAGAGAGGGCCCGAACCTAGGTAAACATCGTGTCCCTTGTCTCCTGTTACCATCGACCTTAGACGCACAGTTCATGACCCCCTACCCGAGATCCGCCAGTTTTGACACCGACATTGGTGCTTTCATTGAGAGTTCCACTGTGCCGTCAACAACAAGATCGATGTCTCGCCTTGTTTTCAAGGATAATATCACCGCCGAAGGAACGCTGGCTCCAAGCCAAATCCTCCGGCTGGGCGGCTTTACCATGACCGTCCGTTCGGTCATTAAGCCGACGATGACCTCTCGGGTCATCGAAAACCCCCTTCGTATCAACTCTGAACACTCCAAGCAGAAGGATCCAGCGGAGCTTTCGTCTTTAAATGAGCTCCTACATCGCATCGCCGCCCTGGGGGTCGCTACAGACTAAGATCGGATTGGGCTTAAACCCGATCAGAGAGAAATCAAATCTCCGCCGATCACCCACGAGATAGCAGTAGTCGAGGAGCGAGTCAATAACTCTTCCTCCATATTGAGGACGGACTATGTCCGGATCTCCGGTCTCGAAGAGCCGGACACCTACCCGCGAGGTGAATCATCCTGTCTTCCGAACATAGAATTGGACGACAGGCCTAAGAAATTAGTGGACATCCCGGAGCCCGATCTGTTAAGTTCGGAAGACCTTCAGACTCCGGATCCAAAACTGGGGCAGGGTTCAGATTTAATTCCACCCACCCACCCGAATACAAGTGCTCTCATGAGCATAAAACAGCAGTCCCAGGAAACAGTCCACCACTTCTGGGCCATATTCCTTCTTGTCAAAAACAAGATTAAAGATTGCCGCGACGAGGAAGCGATCTCAGTGTTCCACAACAATTGTAGGGACGAAGGAATCCTCAACGCCATCAACCGCCGTCGCATCCTACACTTCGCTGACTTGGCAACCATTATACAGAAGTACAGTGCAATGGAAAGCGCCTGGAAAACTCAAACAGCTCGTTGGGAATCATCGGTCCCCACTCAACCCTTCATTCAGGTGAAAAGGGCGCACCCTTGCAACACACCCGGTTCAATAGTAAAGAAATACAAGTCTAGTATGGGGCGCGGAACTGTTTTGGAAGGATGGCTCGATGGGCCATGCAAAATACACGCAACACCGGATAACATACCAACACATAGCCTTAGAGCATGTTGGATACTCTGGAAAGTGGCCAAGAGCGGCGAGGATATCCTCACTAAGAATAACCCAGAACAACACCCCCCAGAGGACAACGACCCCAAAGTACTGTCGGTCTTCAAGACATTCGCCTCAAATAATAGGCGCAAGAGAGCACTATGCGGACTCGCCGAAGTCTGTCAAATAGCAGCAATAAACCCTTGGAACGACACGACTATAACTTTTAATGCCGGCAACGAACCAAAATACAGGACAGTCCAAGCACCAGCCGCCTTGGTCCTCAGTACAATTGTGGACGGCTTTCGGCTTACCAAGGTCCTTATGGACGGCAGCTGCGGACTAAACCTCATCTACGAAGATACACTCCACTAAATGGAAATAGACATGAGCCGCATTAAGCAAAGCAGCACGACCTTCTAAGGAATTATCCTCAGCCGGGAGGCGCAGTGTGCGGGAAAAATAACACTCGACGTGGTATTCGGCACACAGGAGAATTATCGGTCCGAAGAAATAACCTTCCAAGTGGCCCCTTTCAATAGCGTGTATCACGCCCTCTTTGGGCGAGATGCATTTACGCGCTTCCAAGCGGTACCCCATTACGGATACATGAAGCTTAAGATGCCTGGGCCCAATGGTATAATCACTCTAGCTAGTGATCCGGACATAGCACTTCGCGCCGAGAACAAAACCGCATCCTTGGCCCTCGAGGCATTATCTGAAGCCCTCCCGGCCGAAGAATTAGCCACGCTACGCTCTACGGTGGACAGGGATGATGTGGTCCTAGACAAGTGACCCAAATCCACCTCCTTCAAACCAGCAGAAGAAATAGTCAAATTCCAAGTCCATCCAACAGACCCCAAGAAGACAGCATCCATCGGAGCACAATTGGACCCAACGATTGACGCCGCGCTACGAGAGTTCCTGCGCGAGAATTGGGATATATTCGCCTGGCACCCTTCTGATATGCTAGGAATCCCACGTGAGTTGGGCGAACACAGCCTAAATATATTAAAGGGATATGAACCGGTCAAGCAAACACTGCGATGATTTTCCGAACCCAAACGTCAAGCTATGGGGGAGGAGCTAGCCAAGCTAATTGAGGCCGGATTCATCAGAGAAATAAAACATCCAGACTGGCTGGCAAACCTGGTGATGGTACCAAAGAAGGACAGTTCTGGTGGTTGTGCGTCAATTTTAAAGACCTCAATAAGGCTTGCCCTAAGGATCCCTTCCCCCTCCCCCGCATTGATCAAATCATTGATGCCACCGCAGGACATGAGTCACTGTGTTTCCTGGATGCATATTTCGGATACCATCAAATCAAAATGAAGAAGTCCGATCAAGCTGCAACAGCATTCATTACCCCCATATTGGGCCATTCTGCTTCAACACCATGCCCTTCGGGCTCAAGAACGTCGACGCCACATACCAACGCATGATTCAGACATGCCTGGAGAAATAGATCGGCAAGACAGTTGAAGCTTATATGGACGATGTCGTCATCAAAACTGTAACATCCCAAAATTTTAAAGTTTGGAATGTTAATAGGATCATTCTTTTCCTCATGATTTCTATGCTTATTTAAATTTTCTGAATATTTAAAGTCTTTTCCAACTCAAGGAAATATATTTGGAGTGGAGATAATATGACTTCTCCCCTATTAATTATATTTGAAAAATGCCAAGGATATATTCTGGAGTCTACATAAATTATTTTGGCTTTGTAGAAACTCAAATTTATTTTATAGATGTTATAGTGCTATTTATACGCTTGTATGCATAAATGTTTTTTTGTCAAAAGTGCATTGTGTCGTAAATATAATATTTTACTGCGTGTTTCTACTATTTTAGTAATTCATTTGATATTTTATATCCTACCAATATATTTTCTGTCCACTAATAACTTATGTCAGATTTTTACTGTTCATAAGCTGAACAGTGCGCAGCCAAACTTCTATTCCCCGTCGCAGCGCAGCGCAGCAAGCATGCCGGCCCATTTTGGAGCAGCAACGCTGCAGCCCAGCACCGCACCCCTTCTTGTTTTTTCTCTCTTCCACCTTCTCTCTGCCACTGACTCCGGGTCCCATCCTCCAGGCATGTTCCTCATGGACACGTAATCCCGATCCAATCCGGTGATGATTCACCCAAATCTATAGTCCCGTTGTTAGAGTTGTGTCGAATATAGTGTACAAGGTAGGTTACAGTTGGACTTGTAGTTGTATTGTATTTAGATAGGATACGGAGTCGTGTCCTAGTAGGACACTAGTATCCTAGGCCTCTCTTATATAGCGGGGGTGACACACGATGTAACCTATGCCAACATAATAGCACAGGCACGTGGGGGAGCCGGCGCCGTGTGTCGGCGCCCGGGCCGCCGGGGTGCGGTATTGTGACGGTGTCACGGGGAGGAGCGCCCGTAGTCAGGCCTCGGGGATGTAGCCATATCGGTGAACCTCGTTAACAAATCTCGGTGTCGTGCTTGTGTGATTGCTTGGTCCTCGGTAGATCGACGAAGTGCCTCGGATTAATTCTAACAAGTGGTATCATGAGCAAGGTCGATTTGAGATCCGGTTGTTGATCTAGAGAAGAGCGATGGAGACCGGCTGCAGATGAGCATGGCGTGCGTGCGAGACTTTGGGCAGTAATCGGAGATTGTCGCGTGCAAAGCGATCAAGAGCAGATCGGATGGATCCGATGGGAGCGGCGACACGTAACACAGAAAGAGCTCGGAAGGTGGTCCAGTGTCAAGCGGTGGTGCACGGGACTTCTACGAAGCAGCAGCTGTAACAAGGCATCGGGCAGCGGCCAGATCGATCGGAAGTAGCAGCGGCACGTACGTGCAACGTGTGTGGGGCGACAGATCGATGGGTAAGGCGACGGCTTGTACGAGCAGGGTTGCAGACAGAGGCAACGAGCGACCGGTTGGCGAGCAGCTGGGACAAAGCCTGGTGAGGCTGGCGTGCGTGGCAGGTGTGCACAGGTGGAACAAGGCCCGTGGCAGGCTAGCTCCGTTGATGTGCACATCAGCGTGCAGGAGCGCGTAGTCATTCATGGAGGCCGCAGAAGTGTCCGGTGAGCCGTGTTGGAACAAGATTTGTTTGAAAAAAGGATCGGTTTCGAGGATTTGCACAGCGTATTGAACATGAAAGATGCTGGCTATACTACTAGGTTGATCTGCATTAAAGAAAGAACAAGAAAATAGTCAGGTGAGTCACGGGTGTTAGGTCGTGGAGTTGAGTTAATTGGAATACTTTGCTACACCTACACATAGACAAGACTTCCAGGGACTTCTTTTGGGTTCTTTGCTTGGTAAACTGGTCAAAGATGGTGGCGTGGCAGCGATGTTGTTCACCGGGCAGTCAAATTGAAACCGAGGCTGGCGACCTGCGTATAAGGCTCGGAGGAGTCTGGAGTGCGTCGTGACAAGGATCATGCATACACAGGGCGTCAAGGCAATGCACGGAGATGTGTAGAGGCGGACACGACGCAGGATGGAGCATGGTTGCAGTCGAACATACACGGCTGGGTCGGACTGGATTGTCTGACGGATCGACGGGGATGTCGGTCAAAGCAGAAGACGGAGGTGATTTCAGCGACGACGACATATGAGCGTGATGCTGATGGTGGCCGACTTCTGAGGCGTGGAAACACGTGGTGCGGGCCTGAGGGCTTGTGCGGCTTTGATAGACTATGGCGCAGGGTTGATTCAAGACGGTGCACATGAGAGAGCTTGAAGTTGACGGGGCGCAGGGTGGCACGTACAACCACCATGGAGTCATGTTGAAGGTGGAGCTGGAGTCTGACGGATGACTACACTCTGTGCTGATGGAGGGGCTACGGCGTAAGTTAACGGAGAGTCGAGGCCTATTTCAGCGGGATAGCGAGAGACACGTGGTTTCAGACTGGGTACCAGTGGTCTGATGGAGGCGTGATACTCGGCATCGGTCGGTGATGATCGATGGTCTGCAGTGGGAGTTGAGATAGTGGGGGCTAGCTACCCGGGAGACTCGACCAGGACAGCAGAGACTCGACGCGGTGATAGCGCCAAGGCGTGCGGTAAGCACGGGACACAGCGACAGGCCAAGCCACTGGTGGTCAGACATGTGGTCAGACAAATTATGCAGGGGTGCTGAAGCAGTGTTGACGAGTACCGGATTCAAGTTGGTGACTGGGTCTATCGGTGCCGGAAGATGGACAGGAGTTGACCATGGAGAATCTGTGAAAGTGACGGAAAGTATGAAATTGTCAAAAACAGAGAGAGTACATGGCCGTATATTCTGTGGTGTTCGGTGCACATGGCAAAGTGCGGGTGACAAGTACAGAAGGAGGTGGAGTGCTATAGCTGTGGGACATGTCAGAGACTATCCGGGGAAAAGGGTGAGACAACTGTGAATTTGACTCAAAGTGACACAGGGCGACGGTGAAATTCTTTCAAGTTTCAGACAAGCAGTCAAGAAAGAGCGGTGACCTTGAGTTCAGGTAACTCTTATATGTGGCGTCCAATATGTGAGTTGTTCATTTTTTTCACGCAGACAGTGGTCGGTGTGTGATGTCGTTGAACGGATACTCTGGAAATTGGAAGCACAAGGTAGAGTAATGGAGGAATTTAATTTTGCTCGAGTGTTGACTGTGAAGAAGACGAGAAGGGACTACAGTTGCAGGTGGAGTCATATGGAGTCTGGGAGAAGCAGCGGTGCTCATGGCGTATCTCAAGTCCAATGTACATGTAGGTTCGATGCACGGACGAATTCAAGGTGGTGGAGAATATTCGCCAAGGTGGAGTTTGTTAGAGTTGTGTCGAATATAGTGTACAAGGTAGGTTACAGTTGGACTTGTAGTTGTATTGTGTTTAGATAGGATATGGAGTCGTGTCCTAGTAGGACACTAGTATCCTAGGCCTCTCTTATATAGCGGGGGTGACACACGATGTAACCTATGCCAACATAATAGCACAGGCACGCGGGGGAGCCGGCGGCGTGTGCCGGCACCCGGGCGGTCGGGGTGCGGTATTGTGACGGTGTCACGGGGAGGAGCGCCCGTAGTCAGGCCTCGGGGATGTAGCCATATCGGTGAACCTCGTTAACAAATCTCGGTGTCGTGCTTGTGTGATTGCTTGGTCCTCGGTAGATCGACGTAGCGCCTCGGGTTAATTCTAACAGCCCTCTCCAAGTTGACCCATATATATAGATGGTTGTGTGCTCCTCGTCCGATTTTTTCAAAAATTGTGATCTCCCGTGCCCTAGAACGGTGCCCCAATCTCGCCGGAGTTCCGCCGCTGTTGACCTCCGCAATCGCCATTTTTGTCGTCGACAGAGGGTCCCTGAACCTCCCCTCCCCTCTGTTCTGTTTGCCTTGGTCTCCTCCATCCCCCTCATCTATTTGTTCGCGCAGGGAAGCAGTGTAGCGACACCCACGACCTCAACAGAAGGTCACCTCCAACGCCGCCGCTCCAGCCGGTCACCACCGTCGCGGGAGAAAGCCCCAGTCATCCCTGCGGATGTGTTCGAGTTCACCGACGCCTGCGACATCTTGTCCTGCCTTCCCAGAGGTCCTGATACCTTGTAGCCGCGGCCGTCGTCACCACCAAGCCGCCCCGCATCGTTCTTCTGCAAGTCCGGTGACCGCCTACTCTTGTTCTTCTCGATTGAGCAATCCCCATCCGTCCGATCTCCCTCCGACGGTCTCGATTAGATATGTTCTGTTTTTTATTCGAACCAGTATGCACTATTTAGCGGCCGTTCGTCCGTTAGCCAAAACAGCGGACAGCTTCCAGCCATCCACATCACGCCACGTGGCAATGGCACAGCAGCCATGGCAGTTCTTCCCAGAACGCTATTATGGCATAGTTTTTCTTTGCAGATTCCATACCAAATTTTCTTTTAGCTATATCTTTTAGTCTGCAACTCCAAATTCACCGATTCCTTTTTCTTTGTACTCGTAGAGACCAGGAGAATATTTTAGATCTAAAATTTCACATTTTTGCACTATTTAAATTTGAATTTGCTCAAATTTGAATTCAAACTTCCGGAGGCCATATCGTTTAAACCGTTGATCCAACTTAGTTGATTCTTTTTGCATTGTGATCCTACTAGCACATAGATATATATCTACTGATATGTTATGTTAATTAAGTTTTATTTGAATTCCTTTCTGTTGACTTTATTGTGGTGTTATGTTGAATATGGTTTATTTATCGACGCCTTCGTTAATCATATAGATTGTCCGGAGTGTTAAGCGGATTGGAATTGAGCATTAGAGTACTTCAACAGCATTCAAGGCAAGTCTGCACTTTTGATTTTGCTTATCCTATATTCTGCTATGTGTGTGTGGTTTTATGCTATGCTATATATTTGGCTTGATATGTGTTTTCCATGTTACCATGTTTTGTCGTTGATTTTGGTATGTGATGGTGTGATCAACTTGCTATGGTAGACGCGGGCATGTGTCGAGTGATCCATGAAAGTGGTGCGTGTTCATAGCCATAGGCTCGGGATTATTAACCAGGTGAATGCGTCACTGGCAGAGCGCTCTATTGTCCCTAGAGAATGCACCATTGATAGAGCGCACTTGAGGCGAGGTATAATTTTCGGAACTTAAATCAGGTGAATGCGTCCTTGGCAGAGCGCTCTATTGTTCCTAGAGAATGCGCCACTGACAGAGCGCACTTGAGAGATACTTCTGAAGTTCTTGTAATCTTTATTTAGAATCTTTGGATTATCTTGGGCGAGTAAATTAGAGAAGGTTGTGAGTTCAGGTAGTGGAGGTAGGTGAAAACATTCTTCTCCAAACTAACTTGTGTGTTTTGTTTGTCATACATTGCTTTGTGGATGCAGGTTTGCTATATCATATTGTGTGATTTGCCAATACATTGAATGTATTGACCATTTGTGGCTGCAACTTATCATGTTGCAGGATATTTAGGTGATCAATGAGATACAGTAGGGTTGCGAGTCTTCACTCAACATGTTCTCCAGTGGGCATTGATGGACTCATCGTTTATTATGCTACCTTTCCGCTGTTATTATTGATTAAAGTTAGCTATGTGCTACTCAGTTTGTAATACTTTGTGAATTCTGGATCATACATTATAGTAAATGATGCACTTGTTATTTGATATTCATATGTACTGTGTGTGCTAGCGAGTCGATCCAGGGACTAGCACAGTGAGCACAGAGACATCGAATCTTATCAGGTTCGGGTTGTTACAAAAACTAGGCACGTCTAAACACTAATAGACGATTTACGTCTCACCTTCAACAACCTCCGCGTGTATGACATTAAGCTCAATCCGGAAAAGTGCGTTTTTGGCGTCCCGGCCGGAAAACTGCTGGGCTTCATCGTTTCCAATAGAGGAATTGAAGCAAATCCAGCTAAAATCCGAGCTTTGTCGCAATTGGCTACACCAACAGACCTTAAACAAGTTCAAAAACTCGCGGGTTGCGTGGCAGCTCTAAGCCGCTTTATCTCCAGATTGGTAGAAAAGGCACTACCACTCTATCGCCTTTTACAGCGAACCGATCACTTCAAGTGGACGGACGCGGCAACAGCCGGACTGGAGGAAATAAAAACCCTCCTTGCGAGCAATCCAATCCTGGCCGCACCAAATGCCCGTGGACCGATATTATTATATATATCGGCAACACATCATGTGGTGAGTGACATACTCGTCGTTGAGCGAGAACATGACGGACATAAATTCCCGCTTCAGAAGCCAATATACTACGTATCCACTGTCCTTACACCATGCAAATCCCGGTACCCCCATTATCAAAAGATAGCATATGCAGTCTTCATGGAATCCTGAAAGCTCCGTAACTACTTCCAGGAGTGTTCGATCACGGTGGCTTCCGAAGTACCATTCAATGACATTATAAATAACCATGATTCCACGGGCCGGATTGCCAAATGGGCCATTGAGCTCCTTCCATTCGACATTACATGTAAACCACATCGAGCTATTAAATCCCAAGTACTGGCTGACTTCGTCGTCGAATGGACAAAGGCCGAACTCCCTAAAGAGTACGGCACAAATTCCAATTGGGTTATGTATTTCAATGGCTCCAAATTGCTGGCAAGGCTAGGAGCGGGCGTCGTTTTAACGTCCCCTACTAGATACGTCGTTCAGTACGTACTCCAAATACTATACACATACTCCAATAATGCAGTCAAATACGAGGCCTTATTGCATGGTCTCCGGATGGCTGTCTCCATGGGCATACAATGCCTAGAAGTGCGCGGGGACTCAAACCTCGCAATATCTCAAATAAATGGAGACTTCGACGCCAAAGATCCGAAGAAGGCAGCTTATCATAACACAGTCATAAAAATGTCGGCCCGGTTCGAGGGGCTCGAGTTCCATCATGTGGCTCGAGAAAGTAATCAAGCGGTGGACGTTCTTGCTCGTATCGGCGCTAAGCACGACCCCGTCCCACCTAATATCTTTCTGGAAAGACTTTTTAAGCCATCCGTGGTGTGGCAGGGGGAGAATGGCAACACTAGTTCAGATCCAAACATAACCCCAGATCCCGGAAACACCGACGTCATCAGAGGCTCAGCCACCAAAATAACACTGTCCGCGCATCTCATCATGGCAGTCATTGCCCCATGGACCGAACCCTTCCTGGCCTACCTTAGCAGGAAGGAGCTTCCTGAGGACCAGAATGAGGCCTGCTGCATTGTCCGATGTTCGAAGGCCTACAAGGTTCATGAAGGAGAGCTCTATAAGAAAAGCGCTATCAGAGTTCTTCAACGATGTATCTCTGAGGAAGAGGGGCGGCAGCTCTTGGCTGAAATTCATGCCGGACTCGGCGGTCACCATGCCGCAGCTCGGGCCCTTGTTAGCAAGGCCTTCCGTTTAGGTTTTTATTG